>NW_020955328.1:1357591-1360344 GCF_003031625.1 Empidonax traillii
CACACATCAGGAGGCTGGGGCTGTGAGGAGGAATAAAGGGAGATTTATTTAAAGTAAAAATCTCTACTCCTTGCAACATTTGTGTTTGACAGGTCGTACTGGAAGAGCAGGGCACAGAGGAAAAGCAGTCACTTTCTTTACAGAAGATGATAAACCTTTATTACGGAGGTAAATTGGAAACATGTTACAACAGAGTGGTTTGTGTGGTGTGGTTGTGTCTGGTCCCACCCACCTCACGGGTACTTCACACTCACTCGTGTCTTTATTTCTTGCTTTAAAAACCTAACAAAACAAAAGACCACCAACAAAACAGCCAGTTGTCAGGATTGCTGTTTTCCATAGAACATCCTTATCACTTGTCAAAGCACTGGAGTTGATCTCTTCCCTTCTCTCCTTTCCAGTATAGCCAACGTTATCCAGCGAGCTGGCTGTCCTGTGCCAGACTACATAAAACACCTGCCCAAACTGCAGAGGTATGTTCTTTGAGTAGTTCACCAGTTTTTTAATTAGCGCTCCTTAATAGCTTTTAATAGTTTCTAAAACTAGAAACATATATATATATATATATATTTATATGACTTTATGTCAAAATAAAGTTTGTGGCTGAACAAACTTTGTGGCTGAACTAATCTTGGTATAAACAACACTGAAAATACATTCACACCCATAAATCCCTTTCAGCCAGTAAAAGGTTTTATTTAGTTTGGATAATTTTTGCCCTTTAAAGTAATTTAATCCTTCTTCGCTAAATGTTGTTCTCAGCAAACAAAAGAAGAAATTCATTAAGAAACCCTTGACAAGAGAATCTATTTGTACAACCCCGAAGTGCTTCTTGAAAAAAGGCAAAAGAAAAATGTAAGTACTTTTTTCTCAAGAGGAGGTAAGAGATGCTGTTTATCCAGAAAAGGCCCAGAAAATTCCTCCAAAATAACAGATAACTTGTTTGGATGAACTGCCGAGTCATAATGATTTTAGTGCTGAAGTTTTAGTGTCAATGTCTGTCTACTGAAAATTGGATTTATTACCCACACTTAGGAGTGTTGCTGCACAAGCACAATAAAAACCAACTGTGATATACTTCATTTATTATGTTCAGGTGTCATAGTCTCTGATGTGTTTTTTTGTAGGAAAACTACAAAGGAAAATATTAAGGAAAAGAAGAAACTTAAAGAAAACAAACAGGGCAGTTAAATTACAGACTGTTTCAGAAAGCTGAATTCAGACTGGTGAGCAGGGGCTGACACCTCTGTGCTGGAACAGAAGAATGAAGATGACAGCGAGGTTCGTGGAGAAAAATATTTCTCGTGTTTGCTTCTGGGTGAGGATGGAGGTTTACATGCAAGAAAGTCCCTACTGGAATGCCAGGAGAGGATTCCTGGATGCTTCTTATAGAAGCTGAAGCGTGTGCTCGTGCAGCGCATGCCTTGTGTTTCTGACAATAGTTCAAAACCTTGCTCTTCCTGCTTTTTTCTTCTGGAAAATCTGTTTGAAATAACTAATAATTTACATGTCTGTAAACTCTGGTAATTTTATAGTGTTTCACAATTGAGCCTCAAACCAGAATAAACAGGGTCATAGGATAATACAGAGATTTGCTTGTCTATACAGCTCCAGTGGAACAAGTCTGCAGGCCAGAAGGCCCAGCTCCAGCTGTTCTGTGCGTGTTCTGCTCAGAGTGTTCTCTGTCAGAATCACAGAATGGTTTGGGTTGGAAGGGACCTTGAAGCCCATCGAGTTCCACCCCTGCCATGGGCAGGGACACCTTCCACCAGCCCAGGTTGCTCCAGGAATGGGGCAACCACAGCTTTTCTGGGCAACCTGTGCCAGGGCCTGCCTACCCTCCCAGGGAGGAATTTCTTCCCAGTATCCCATCCATGCCATCTGTCAGTGGGAATCCTTTCCCCCTTGTCCTTTGCTCCCCGCTCTTGTAACAAGCCCCCATCTCACCCCGGGGGTTGCCTCTTCCTTGTCCTCTCTGGTTTTTTTATCCATCTTTTCACGGAAAAGCGAGTGATTTGACTGTGGGAAACCGGCGTTCCTGAGGGGGACCCGGGGGCCAATTCCTGTGTAACCGAGGGCCCGGGGAGCTGTGGGGCCGAGGGGCTGTGGATCCCAGGCACTGATGGCTGTGGGGCTGAGGGGCTGTGGATCCCAGGCACTGAGGGCTGTGGGGCCGAGGGGCTGTGGATCCCAGGCACTGAGGGCTGTGGGGCTGAGGGGCTGTGGATCCCAGGCAGTGAGGGCTGAGGGGCCGAGGGGCTGTGGATCCCAGGCACTGAGGGCTGTGGGGCCGAGGGGCTGTGGATCCCAGGCACTGATGGCTGAGGGGCTGTGGATCCCAGGCACTGAGGGCTGTGGGACTGAGGAGCTGAGGGGTTGAGGGGCTGTGGATCCCAGGCACTGACGGCTGTGGGGCTGAGGGGCTGTGGATCCCAGGCACTGAGGGCTGAGGGGCTGTGGATCCCAGGCACTGAGGGCTGTGGGACGGAGGGTCCGGGCCCGTGGGCGGTGCTTGCCCGGGCCGGCCCCGGAAGCCGCCGCCGCCGCCGCTCCGGTGACAGACGGCGGAGCCGAGCGCGAAGATGGCGCTGCGGCCCGGGCCCGGCGCGGGGGGCGCCGGCGGGGCGGGCGGAGGAGCGGCCGGGGCCGCCAGGTCGGTGGTGACGGGGGGTGCGAGTGAGGGGCTGTGGAGAGGAGGGGACTGAGGGGACGCTGAGATGGCGGGAGGTGGGGGGCGATGACAGGGGTGGAGG
>NW_020955328.1:1360869-1422989 GCF_003031625.1 Empidonax traillii
GGGGGGTTGTAGGGGCAGGAGGCTCACGGCCCAGGGGTGTGCGGGGGGAGGTCCCGGTTGGGGGTATGTGGGGTCCTGGGTGGAGAGTGGTGGTCCCAGGTGGAGTACGTGGGCTCCGGGGTGGGGCCTCGGGGGTCATAGAATGGGGCAGGGAGGGGTCCCAGGTGGAGTGCACGGGATCCTGAGTGGACTGCGTGGGGTCCCAGGTGGAGTGCACGGGATCCTGAGTGGACTGTGTGGGGTCCCAGGTGGAGTGCACGGGATCCTGAGTGGACTGTGTGGGATCTCAGGTGGAGTACACGGAGTCCTGGGTGGGCTATGTGGGGTCTCAGGTGGAGTACGCGGAGTCCTGGGTGGGCTATGTGGGGTCTCAGGTGCGGTACGTGGAGTGTGCAGGTCCCAGGAGGGGTGCGTGGGGTCCTGGATGGGATGTAGGGGTCCCAGGTGTGAGGAGTGCAGCCACGTTGGCTCTACGTTTTGCTGGAATTCATTGATATTTTGGGGACCCACCTGATCCCTCGGCATGTCCAGGCTGGGGCAGGTGCACCCTAATTGCCATCAGGCTTCGCAGCCACAATCTCAGGTATTGGGGCAGGAAGGGATTTGGGGGTTCCCCAGTGGTGAGTGAGTGGGTGTTAGCAGCCACAGACGTTCTTGCTGTCATTGGGAAGGCCTGTGGGATGGAGCCTCAGTGGGGAGCTCCCTTGTCCCCTCCATCCCACAAAGGGCACCTCGGCAGGAGGAAGGAATGAGGAGAAAGAACCAGCGTCAAAAGAGATGTCGTTGTGTCTCTGGAAAGGTTGGGAAGCTGGATTTCACCACCTTTGCAGACTTAGTAATTTTTTTTTAATGTCGGTTCTTGCATGCTATTTATCTCTTGTCCTACTTCTAGGGAGGCTGAGGAAATTCTGCATTTGACAGTCAAGTTCACTTAGTTGTCGTGAATATATTGAAGGCCATGGTTTTGTCTGTGTTTTTGGGAATGTGAGGAGGGGAGGTCTGCTCTGGGGTGACCTTCGTCTGCAGGCACAGGTTTGGAGTGTCCCCATCAGCTGTCTGAGCCAGGCTGATGCTCTGCTTCAGGAAGAACCATCCAAGGGTCTGGAATACTTGGGAAGGGAAAAGCTGAGGGGGGTGTGTGTGTGTGTGTGTGCACCTGCCTGTGCGTGCTGTGGGAAGGATGGGAGGCTGTCTCATGGGGCTTGTTTCCCCACGAATACATCTGAAATAATTCTTGCAAGGAGATGAACCTCTTACAGCAACGTTGCCTGCTCAGTATTCTTGTAGTAAAATAACAGAAGTGTTCTCAGTGGAATATAGGCTCTGAAAAATAAAAGGATTCTAAAAATCATCGTTTCCCAGTGTCGGTATTTTGGTTTATTTGAGGATGAAGTCTGGAGATAGAGGAAAAAGTTCTGTTCTCTGTCTGTGTGGGTTCCTTCAATTTTTGTGCATTTCTGCCACTCCAAAATACTCTGACAGTCTGTGTTGTGTTGATGGAGTTGTACTGCTTGGGAATGAAGGGGTTTAAAAATCCGCTTGTAGATGGGAAAATGTTCTGTGTGGTTTGGAGCTGTTATAGTGAAGTTTGAGTATGGAAAGGGAGTTGCTTCTCCTCATGCTCCTGCGTTTTGTCTGAAGCTGTTGTTTGGCTGGTCTGGGATTTTTTTGTGGGGTTTAAGCTCCATATTAAAATATTCATCTAATAGGAGTTTACAGGTTGATGTTACTGCCTTAAGAGGTCTGTTGTAGGGTGAGGGCTGTGTTTTCCTTCTGTTTATTCCGTCTGTGCAGGGAATCACATCCATTCCTCACCCTCCTCGCTCAGGACGGTGCCTTCGCTGGCTCCCTGAGCGGTGAGAACCAGCTGCTTTGCCTGCTGGCTCTGGGCACTTCTGCATCTCCAAGGAGGAGTTCATTAATACACTCCTGTTGCTTGGATGGGGTTTATGGCCCTGCAGGTGTGGCTGGTGTTGGCAGTTGCTCAGCTGAGTCCTGGAGTGAGATCCGTGCTGGATCCCAGCGGCACATACAGAGCTGGCTTTGCCGCTCTGAACTAGCTCCTCTGCCACTGCCCTCTAATTAGCTGAGGGCTTTTTTGTTGATTGTTTCTTTTTCTCAACAGAGACTTATAAATAAACCAGGAGCTCTGTGGAAAGGGATAAATATTTAATAGCTTGGCCTTTATTTGCTCCAGCAAGCAGTGGTACCTTGCTAGGTTTGCTGATTTGGAAGAATTCTTGTTGACCAGGTTCTCCAGTAAGAAGGGAGAACCTGAATTCCCCAATAGGAAGGGAAAAGATGAAGCTTAGAACACTTCTTCATACTTGTGAGCTTTTCAAAAATGACTTGTAATATTTCATCATTCTGACTAAACTAAGAATGGTGTAGTTTAAGGTGCCTAAAATTGCAGATCTGTGTTATGACAGAAGCTCTACACATCTCAGCTTGTTTATGGGGGTGTATCGCCGAGGAGGCACTTTGTACTGACACTGAACACGGGCAAAATCCAACTCCTTCACTAACTCCAGCCTCTGAGTGGAGAAAAGAGCCCAGGTTCAGTCATGGGCCCCTCTGTGGTTTTCAGCTGTAGATATTGTGTGTGGAGGAGTGGATTCCAGTGAGCACTGCCCAGTGGAACAGACCTTGGCCGTGGTGTGAGCTGAGCCCTGCTCGTGTCTGGGGCTGAGGTAACGTGAGTCCACGCTGTGCTTCAGAGGGGAACCCCAGAGTGGGGGGGATTGCAGATGGCAGGATGGGACCTGTTGGAAAGCACAGCTTTGTGTTAGTTGTGGAAGGAGAAATCAGCACATGGTGGTCAGGGCTGAAGAAGAAGCTTCAGGATGAAGAAGATCCTGGTAAGAGGATGAAGTGAAGAGTGAATGGGTTGCCTTGGTGACCGTGTGACCTGCTGTCTGTACAGTGGGTAGGTGCAATTTGCTCCTGGAGAAATGCATAATTAAAATTCCTTATTTTACCTTAGTGCTCATATTACACAGCTCTTTTATATTTATAAACCAGGTTGGCTTTCAGAACTTCTGCAGCCATTTCTGATGGCATTTTCTCCTGTACTCTTAGGCAGTTCCTTTCACATCCACCCTCGGAACTGAGCATTGAATATCTATAAGTGTGTTTCTTTTCCGTGGTACTTTGAAGTAATAACTGCCTGGGACACTGAGTGAGGTTCTTGTTTGGGAAATTGCTGCTGACGTGGGTTTCTCTGAGTTGCTTGCAACTGAGAATTTTAAACTAGATGTTTTTGCTGTTTGGCAGCTGTTTTGAAAGCGAGGGACAGCATTTTCCATTAGGATTTCTGTTGAAATCTTAATGGCTCTCCCTCCAGGTGCACTCGACCCTTGATAGGTGAATGAGGATTTTCTCTGACCTGCTATTTTTGTTGTAATTAGATAGCTGAGAAAACAGAAACCCCAGAATGTTGTGATACTCAGTGTAAAGGTAGAGGGGGTGGGTTCCATGGGTGGTTTCTCCCCTGAAAACTCCTCCCAGGCAGCTGAGAACTGTTGTCTGGTGCAGTCAGTGGTCCTGCTGAGTCAGACTCTTGCAAGGAGATGCTTATTCATCCTGTCTTAGCCCACACCAGCACACTGCCCTGTTCCCAACCTGCGTGGGCGCCCAAACTCCCGGGGGTGATGCTGATGAGTCAAAGCCCTTTCAGTGCTGCTGGGTGGATAAGATCTATTTTTCCTGGCTCCCCAGCCCGTGGCAGCGCTGACGGTGCTGGTGGGACCCTCCAGTGCTTTGGGGGATCCCAGCAGGGAGGAGTTCTTCCCTGAGGAGGGGTTGGATTCTGTGAGATCTGCAGGAGCAGGGGAAAGAGCTGGCCTGGCCAGAGGTTGGGAGGCTCCTGGTGGTGGTGCTGACGTGCAAATCGAGGTGGGTTTTCAACCATTTACATTTGCACTAAAATGACACTTTAACGTGCTCTTGTTTTCCTCCCCCAGCTTCATGTTTCCTGTCGCAGGTGGTTTGGGCCCCCCTCAAGGTACGTACCAATTCACATTTTGAGCACAGAGTTCTTCACTTTGTTCAGGTACATCTAACAGCTTAAACCACTTCTGCAGGGATGCTCAGAACTGTGATTATTAATTGAACTCCTGTTCAATCCAAGCTGGTTTTCCCCTTGAATTCAGCTCTGGTAAGCTGTTGATAAAACTTCCCGTGTGTCATCAGAATCTAGATTAAAGGTCTAGGAAAACTACACCTCCCTTTTTAACCTGAATTTGCCTTTAAGATTTTTTTATGTTATTTTGAGCGTGGTATTTCACCTCTTTCTGCTTCATCTCCCAGCTGTGTATACCCATATTGTGTGGGTGTTGCAAGACCTGGTAAATATTTACAAAGCACAGCAAGACCCTGGGACAAGAGTCACAACCTGTGTGGAAAGTATTAATACAATAGGAGAGCCTCAGCCTTAAATTACCTTTGTTCTCATTCCTGATGCAGGCTGTTTAATTAGTGGAAAATTCAGAGAGAACTTCTGGGGAAAGTGGAGAGTTTTCGTGTAAAAATGCCAGGGACTGATTTTTGGATTCTTCCTGCCTGTGTCACTCCCTCCTGGAGTGTTTTAGCACGTGATGTTCAGTTGTGCACAGTTTTAATTATCTCATGGTGTGCTGGTAACAAACGTGTGTTTGTCTCCCAAGACAGGAAAATACTGAACCATAATCCACTAGGCTTTATTCAGTGAATTAATGCATTCCAGCTTGATTTGTTCAATTTTGCAGAAGTTTAGTTTTTTACTCTTACCATTCTAATATACATGGTGGGCTAATTAACCTACAGTGGACTAATTAACCTGCAGACACGTTATCCAGCCAGGTCAGAGTGGGAAGTTGCCTTGTGCAAGGGTGACTTTATTTCCCAAGATTTGTCTTCGAAAGCTGCCGGTTTGTAAATTTTCCCTTTCAAGAGAGATGGGAATTATCAGCATTAGTCAACCTGGTTAATTAAATCTTGTTAATTGGAAATGACCCTTCCAAAAATCACATGGGAAGAAGCCCACAGAGAATCCTTGGGATGGTGGGAGAATTCATCAGCTTAGTTACTGTGAAAGCCCTGTAATATTTTTCTCTGCAGACTGACCAGTGTCTAAACTAAGGAAATTCTCTGGCTGCCTGCAGTGGAGTAAATTTTATTCTTTTTATTTTTAAGCAGTCCAGCAAGACTCAGAGTTTTTTCTTTTCCTTTGCTGGTCTAGTAAACAAAAAAACCCCAAAGCATATTAGGGAGGCAGGGAAGGGGTGGGGGGAAAGCTTTAACACTCACTGGACTCTCACCTTGTTTCATGTTTCATTACAGGGATGATTCCTATGCAACAGCAAGGATTTCCAATGGTTCCTGTCATGCAGACCAATATGCCAGGGATGATGGGAATGAATTATGGTTCTCAGATGCCTCCTGGACCCATGACCATGCAGGTGCCTGGCAATGAAATGTGAACTGAAATCAGTCACAGACTGGTTTGAGCTGAAAGGGACCTTGAAGATCATCCTGTTATCCCCCCTGCCATGGGCAGGGACACCTCCCACTAGCCCTGGTTGCTCCAAGCCCCGTCCAAGCTGGCCTTGGACACTTCCAGGGATGGGGCAGCCACAACTTCTCTGGGCAACCTGTGCCAGGGCCTGCCCACCCTCACAGCGAGGACTTTATTCCCAATATCCCATCTAAACCTACTCTCTGTCACTTTAAGGCCATTCCCCCTCGTCCTGTCACCACGTGCCCTTGTGAAAAGTCCCTCTCCAAAAAAAAGTGGGATGTCCTGGTGCTTGGCTGAGGGGTGACAGCTGCTGCCCTGGTCCTCTCACAGCTGCAGGGGGGGTGAGGGTTGGAACTTGGCTGGAAACTGAAGCCTGGGTGTTGATGTGTCATGGGCCATCCTACTCTGTAGTATTCCCTTTGAGCGTATTCCTGATAAGTTAGAGATTCCTCCCGGTTTCCTCGGGATCTGCACGGAGAGTGGGGGAGTTCAGCACACATTACTCACTGTTGTAGAGTCGAGAGAGATGAGGGTGTAGTGCAAGGACAGCATCAGTGGTATGTAAGGTAAATGTGAGGCTTTAGCCCACTCAAAGATGTCAGAATCTGAACTTTGATGTCACTGTATGTGTTGTGACACCCAGGTGTGATCAGAGAAGCCTGGTCTGAGCAGAGAAGGAAACAAAAGCATCAGCAATGTGTTGAAAATCTCCCAGTTGCCACCTACGCCCAGGTGGGGTTAGTAATGGTAGGGAATTGTTCAGTAACCAGTATTCAAACCTCCCACAGTGGAGCTCTCCTGTCTTTTTAGTTTTCCTTCGTGCTTTTCCCTCTCTCTCTCCTTCGGTTTGGTGGTGCTGTGTCATGGAGTGTTTTCCATGAGATCTTTGTAAGCTGATGAGGAGTGACTGTTTGCACAGTCTGATGGGTCATGACCACTTCACGGAATCATTTCATCCCTCTGTAACTCAAGTGCTGGAATTAATAGAATTAAATCTCCTGAGTGTAGGGGACAAATCATAAACTTTATTTTTAAGTACCTTGTTCTAGGGAGAAGGAATCTCTTCAATGTGCTCACGTGACCGGTTTTCCCATTTATCCAACTTCCTGTTTCAGTCTCGTTCTTCTTTTTCCTTGAAGTAACTTTGTCTTTAGGTGCTGCTGTTGCTAATTGAGGAATAAGAATGAAATATGAGCAGCTAATACTGTGTTTTCTCTCTTGTAATCCTTTGTTTTCTGTTTAGAACCATATGTGCTTGTGTACAAATTTTCACTTTGCTGAAATTCAGTGTTTTGGTGTGTCTTTGTAGCCAAATTGCTATGTCACAAACTGAATTTATGGTGTTTTGCCATCTCCTTGCACTCCCTTTCCACCCCCACCTGAAATTTATTACCTTATTTTTGTGAAATTTATAGTAGGAAGATGTTTTTATGAGAGCTGGTCTAAAAATAATAAACAACCTTTGTTTTCTCCTTAACGTGTTCTGAAACCAAATACAAAATGAATGGTAAGAAAGGTAAATTATTTTCTGGCCTTCTTCTGTCTTAGACAGCTTTGCTGTTCTGTGCTCTAAATGTCCCAGAATAAATTTCCCAGTGAATGTTTCTGATAGAGTTTACTGAGACAAGGTTCCTCTCAGCTCTTGCCATATATTGACTCCCTCCCTTGGTTCCCTGGATAAGCTGTGTTTGGGACATGACTAGCCCATGTCTTCCAGCATCTGTGGTTGGTAGGAGTGTTTCCCCCAGCAGGCAATTTCAAAGTATTGTGAAATCACTTAGAACAGGAAACAAAAGTCCCAAGAAAACCCCAAAGTGTGGGACTGAACGATGTAGGATGGCCTGCTCTTGGGGTAGGCTATTTGAAGTCCTGATTTTCGACCATCCTGTGTTCCCAAATGCTTTACGGGCTGTGAGTCCTTGTGGAGAGGAAGAGTGCCATCTACTGAGGGACCAGTGCCTGCTTCAGGGCAGCTGCTCCTGAGCCTCAGCACTCTGCTCAGCCAGCTCTTCTCCGCGCTCTGAATTTCACCTGGTCGGCAGTTCCCCAGGGTGGCATTGCCAGGGGTTTGGCTTTTTCTGTGGAAAAAAAACACCAAAAAATCCTGGATTTGAAATAGAATCCGTTGAGGTTGTATTGCTTCTGTTGTTGCAGGGTGGGATGCCCCTGGGGCCGATGCCAGCGGCCGGGATGCCCTACATGGGACAGGCGTCTTTCCTGGGAATGCGCCCAGCCACGCCCCAGTACAACCCCGACATGCAGAAGCAGTTTGCAGAGGAGCAGCAGTAAGTGGCGCTTCACTGACTCTTGTTTGAGGGGAAGATGTGGTTTCCCTGGAGCAGTGTCCGTTTAGGGCTGTGGAATATTGTTGAATATTCCACAGCCTTTGGAAGCAGAAACTTGCCATGAAAATCGTCACAGAGATTATTTTTAGATTTTTTTAAAAAGTCGTTCTCCCTCAGGAAGAGGTTTGAGCACCAGCAGAAGTTCTTGGAAGAAGAAAGGAAACGGCGGCAGTTTGAAGAGCAGAAACAGAAGCTGAGACTCCTGAGCAGTGTGAAACCCAAGGTGTGTCCTGACAGTAACTGGAACGTTACCCTCCACAGGATTGGTGTTTTAATGGCTTTTAATGGGATGCTCTCTCTCAACAAGCCCATCAGTGGGGAACTCAGATGAGACACCAGATTACATTTTGGAAAGTGTCTGGAGCAGTCGCTCCTTTACACACTCTTGGTGTAATGGAAGCAAAGTCTGGTGTTGGAAATGAATAATTCAACTTTCGGAAAATTAAACCAACCTGGTGTGTAGCATTTGGGAACAGATTGAGTTTCTAGGAAAGAGGATGTTTGGTTATGTGTTGGTTAACTTTGTCCAAAGTTTTGGACTCTTGCAATGAGCTTGAAGGATCTTACCTGAAGAAAACCAGATAGCTGAGTGAGGTTTATATTGTTCTTGTGCCTAAAGCTCTGCCTGGAGACTGAGGAGCACTGTGGTGGTGTAGTCTGTAAAATAAATGCTTTCTAAATCTGGGAGTTAGTGTTATTATGCTTCAGGAGGTCAGTGCTGGAAAAGAAGGGCATAATCTAACAGCGAGTATTGCTAATTCCAGCACTGAAGAAATGGGGTTTTGAACTAAAACTGAGAAGATCTGTGAATTTTTCAAAATGTTTTCTGCGGCTTTTCAGACAGGTGAAAAAAGCAGAGATGATGCCTTGGAAGCCATTAAAGGAAATTTAGATGGTTTCTCTAGAGATGCTAAAATGCACCCAACACCGGCATCGCATCCAAAAAAGCCAGGTTTGTAATTTTCCTCATCTTCCAACTGAAAAATAAAACTCCAACGTTTGAAATCCTCAGCAGGGGGCAACTAATTCCAAAAAGTATTTTTATTTAGTGGTACAAAGTAGTACAAAGTGGTACAAAGTGGTACAAATGGATTAACTGTTTTGTAAAATCGAGTGCCAGTCTAGTAACTGTTGGCTTGTTCAGGGTATGAGGGGGAAATATTAGATATCAGCCTTTATTAAAAGGCTTGAAATCTTGAAAAGAAAACTTAATGTGCTTTGCTTAGTGTGAAGCGTCAAGGAAACTGATAATGCATTCTTTTCTAGTCAGAGCATTAATTAATGTTTTGCAGAGAGCTTTTGAAGATGGGAAGTGCTGTTTTAAGTGCTAAGAATGATCAAAACACTCTGTAAAGACTTGAGTGGGGTGTCACAGCTGACTGGGGGGGTCGTTGGGCATGCTCAGCCCAAGCCTCTGTTCTCAGTAATTACACTTGGAACAGTTGCTACCAAAGATTTCTTATGAGCTGTGGTATATATTTTTCAGTGCCTAGGCTGAAACAAAGCTTATCTAGACAAGCTTTTTCCTCTATAAAACCTTTATCTCTGCTGTGGATTCACTCTTTGATAATTTGGAAGTTACAGGTGGTTTCTGACAACTTCCCCTTCTCTGTAGATTTGCCTGTCCTACACCAGTTTTGTTAAAATGGGTAACAGTGGAAGGGATCAAGCAGAAAATTGTCTACATGAGCAGACATTTCTTTTGTATCTTATGATATATTACTGAGTTTCTGTGGATAAAACATTCCTCTGAGGGAGAATGTCCCCCTGTGCAGACCCCATTATGTCCAGTTTGAAATATTACCTCTGGATTTGTTTTAACCCTCTCTGTTTAAAACAAAGAATACTTTCACAGCCAGTGTTAAGAGCCAAGTTTCAAAATGTTCATGTCCTAAAAGCCTGGGAGAGAAGCTGCGTGGTTGGAAGTGGCTGCTCAGCTTTACCTTGTGTTTGTTGCGCAGGCAATAACAACCTTCCCATCTGCCACGAAACTCATCCAGCGCTGTTTCCCCTCGCCCCATTCCCTGTGTCTTCCCAGGCTTTGCCACTTTTACCACCTTCCCACCCACAGAGCTTTCTCCTCATCACTTTGCATTGTGTGTTCATTCCATTTACAGATCATCCCACACCATCCCATCCCGCTGTATCTGTTTCCCATTCTGCTTTTCCCGATGATGAAGAATTTAGTGACTTTATACAAGGGCCCGTTGAAATCCCCAAACTGGTGCCTCAACCCACCTGTCAGCCTTTCCAGCCTTTCCATCCTGCCACTGAGGCTGGGCAGCTGCTTTCAGAAAAGGCTGTGCTCCAACCTCTCCCTCCAGCCCAGGCTCCAGTGTTGTCCACCCTGCATGGCACAGCTGGGCAGGTTCCTTATTTTCCTACCTCTGCATCTTCACCCAGTATCCATAAAACAGGTAACTCAAAAGTATCTTTTTTTTACATGTCACCTTCTGAGCTACACACAGTCTTTACTTAACTTTGTTGGGATTTTTTTTTAGCCTGTCTGGAAGAAGCAATATGTAGGCAATTAATAGAAACCTGCTGATCCCTGGAAAAGATGATTTCAGTCCCCTTCTTCCTTCCCTTGGGGCTGTGCTGTAAGAGCAAGTCACATGTAGATCCAAATAGTCGTAAATACAGAGATGCCTGATCTTAGGTGAATTAAATCTTGTGTGCTAGCATCTTCCTAAAGTCTGGGTGCTAGGAAAAGACACAGTGGAGATGGTGATGTAAAAAATAGCTGCTACTGTGGAGCACTTGTGTGCTTCGTCCCTTGGAGGCTGAAGGGATGGTGGTGAGATAGACGTGAAGAATTTTGGAGATGTAAGTAGGTACTGGGCACTTCTGCTACTGATTATGCAACAGTAATCCTACCACAGGAAATAGTTTCATGTCTTCCTTCTCCTTGTTGCCTTTTGGTTTTTTTTTTGTTGAATTTGTTGTGTGTGTGGTGAGAATGGGGCTATGGAAGTGTTTGAAGAGAGTGGTGCCGCTGGTCTGAGCTGGGACAAACACTCATCTCTAACCCATCAGTGGTGCCAAGAGTACTTTTCCTTTGAAAAGTGTGGAATTGCAATCCAGGTGGTTAATAACAAAGTGTAAATAATTCCTCCTGCTGTTTATTCAGGCGCTTCCTTGGAGGAGAAAGCCTTAGCTAATGGCTCAAATGAATCTGAACAGGAGCAAACCAAACCTAAAACATCCGAAGGTGGGCACAAAGCCTCGGCTGCAAGCCAAGCTCATCCCAGTCTAACCAGCAGTGACTGGGATGTTGTAGGTGGACAGGAAACTGGTCCCACTGCTGCAGAGGTGCACAAGGCTTCAGAACAAAACAGAGCAGTTGAAGAGTGTGGTGAGCAATGGAAACATTTGAGAGAATTTCAGTCTAATGAGACGCTGCTTGGCCGCTAACGCTCAGCTCACTAATTCCCAGGCCAGCCCTGAATAATTTTGCTCTGAACACCTGCTTGAATAATGTGTCAGTGCCTCCTGCTCCTTGCTGAAAGTGTAACTGCCATGATTTTTGCTCTGAACTTTCTCCACATGAGTTTGTTGCTGTAATCACCTTTAACACGTTTGTTTAATCAGGTTTGCTGCTTTAAAATATTCTCTCCTTCCTTGGGTCAATAAAAAGATGTGCTCTCTAAAGATTATGATTTTTTTAAGTATTTAAGGAAGTTTATTGCAAAAGTTGGTCAATGTCATGGTGGGTTTTAATCTTTTGACCTTGAAGGGTTAAGATCTTGTTAGGTTAAAACTCTTAGCTAGTTAATACTTGTTTCCCAGACAATTTGTTGCTCATATCTGTTATGTCTGAAACTGTCTGGGCTTTAGGAATGAAAATTAAAAGCTGGACTAACTGAAAACTAGAATAGTTCCCAGTGTTGCTGAGGATGAGCTCAAGTACTTTGTGAGGAACAGGCATTTATTCTGCATTATCATGTAACTACAAATGGCAGACCTGTCACCTGGGTGTCGTCAAGGTTTTGGGTAAGGCTTTCCTACCTGTCAGCTGAATATACCTGAGAATTCTATGTCACTTACTGGATCCTCAGGGGGCTGAATTTTATCAGAGAGACTCAGGGATGAGAAGCAAGAGTTGGTAGGATGCAGAAGGGTATGGAAGAGGGGTTAAAGCTGAAGAATAATGACACCTGAGGAGGTAGCAAATTTATTTTACTTGGCTGGTGAAATGGAAGGAATTGCTTACATTAAAATGTACTTGGAGCTGTGGGATGATTAGAAATTAGACTGCAGTCAGGAGGGAATCCATGTGGAAGATGAGGAGATGCAAGGGCACTGGGAAAGACAATGAAATCTGAAATTATTCTGATTTTTGTCAGAGCACCATCCAAGATGAGCATAAAATCTGCTGGAGGAGACTGAGGTGAAGAGTCCACACAGTGGAGGAGGAATAAGCAGTTTTCAGGGAGTGAAGTGTGGCAGGTGATGTCATGAAAGGCTGTAGTAGTGATGGGTGCTGTGGTGTCCTCTGGAGCTGAAGGCTGGGAGCAGTGGAGATGTGGAATACGGTCTCACTGAGGTTCAGTCTAACAGGCTGTTTGTGGATTTCCCAGGTGAGGATGTTCTGGTGGAACATTGTGGCTTTCATGGTAGGTATGGATTGATTTATTCCACAAATAGCCCTAATAGCAGGTAGTTGATGAGAAGCTGAATGTGATATGACACAGAACTGCTGCTGTGAAATGGTGAGACAGTGAGACCTGTGCTTCTGTGCAGCTGGACATTAAAGAGGGAGGCATGTAAGGAGCTCCTGATTTCATTACACATATAACTGTTTTCTCTGTTACTGCCAAATCATTCTAGTACTTATTTTGAAATACATATTCCTGCAGTATCTGTTTCTCCTCTGAGCACAGTGATTCCTCTCTGAAATCTTTGCCTGAAATGCTGAGTGATGCTGACCAGCCACGGTCTGTTCTCTTAAGATCGTCATACTCTGTATATCCTAATGCAGCTGCTTTTGTTTTTCTTACTGATTGGGATACATTTAGGAGTTGGAGTGTTCCCTTCCCAGGACCCAATTCAGCAAATGATGCCTCCTTGGATTTACAACGACAGCTTGGTGCCAGGTAAACCAGACAGGGGCATTTAGCCAGGTGGGCATTGTGAGGGGTGAGTGTACCTGTGCTTGTGTGGCCATCTGTGGATCAGAGAGCCACTCAGTCATCAAATGAATCCTGTGTCTTTGATATGTTACATATTTATGGTGGCTTTATCTGCATTTGAGGAAGTATGGGTTTTATTCAAGCATGTTAAGAAATTCTAGTTTAAACATTTATGACAGCAGCTTATCCCAGCAGAGGTTGCATTGCTGATAATTCTGCTTTCATGGGTATTCTGGTTTTTGGTGTGTCTTGTAATTAGGCAGGCTCATTTCTGAAGGCTATTTATCTTGTATGTGTAAATAACACAGTGAATAGAAAATGAAATGCTGTAGTAAATACTGATTACACTGAGGTTTAAATACATAAAGCTGTTAGAACTATATTTTTATATGTGTTATCCTGCAATTTCATTAAAGAAACATGGTTTGAAATGGAACGCTAAGTAGATTTTATATAAAATATTTCTTGGCTTGTGTTAAACTTATCTGTAAAGATGATCCAATAATGCTTTTGGATGAAGCACAGTACCAGGATGCTGCTATCTCACCTTATGCTGACTGTTACTAATTTGATATAATGTTGAGTTTGAGACAGAATAGAAAGGCAATATTAAATTTATTTGGACAGAGCGCTTGTCACTGTCTAACCCTGACTCCCTCTTGTACAACAGAGCTGTATAAGAAAATCTTAGAAAGCACTCTGACTCCTGCTGGGATAGATACAGCCAAGCTCTACCCCATCCTGATGTCATCTGGGCTGCCCAGGGAGACCCTGGGGCAGATCTGGGCGCTGGCCAACCGCACAACACCCGGGCAGCTGACCAAGGAGGAGCTGTACGCCGTGCTGGCCATGGTGGCCGTCACGCAGGTACCGCTCGGGGCAGGGCACGGCGCTGATGGCCCCAGGGAGGGGAGCACCAGGGGCTGCTGCTCCACGCTGGAGTAAAGCACTACTTCTGGGGAAGTCTGGAGGAGATACTGCCCTTGTAACTTCAGCGGGGTTATAATGTTATTAATTTCATCCCTTACTCCTTCAGTGTCAGTGGAAGGTCTTGGATACACTTACCAAACACATCAGTATGTGTTTTTTGTATAAAATACTGCCTGCTTTCCTCCTGTTGTATTGAGATCTGTTCTGCTCAAACTCTGTGGCTCCTGTGTCCCTTAGTCTGTGAGTCTTTCCTCATGGAAAGGGTGGTCAGGCATTGGGAGGGGCTGCGCAGGGAGGTGGTGGAGTCCCCGTCCCTGGACGTGTTCAAGTTTGAATGACTGGATGTGGCACTCGGTGCTCTGGGCTGGGTGGCGAGGTGGGGGCTTTGTCACAGGTTGGACTCGGTGGTCTTGGAGGGCTTTTCCAACCTCAGTGATGCTGTGATTCTGTACTGAATGTAATCCACTTACATGTAACCGGTGTCCGCTCATTCCTTTGCAGAGGGGGATTCCCGCAGTCAGTCCCGACGTGCTGAACCAGTTTCCCGCTGCGCCCGTTCCCACTCTGTCGGGGTTCCCTGTGGCCCTGCCCGCCGTGAGCCAACCCCCACTGCTGCCCCCGGCCCCGCCAGGCTCCGTGCCCTCTGTGCCCTCCATGCCCTCTGTGCCCTCCGTGCCCCTCGGCATCGGGCCCCCCGTCATGGGCATGGGCATCCCGGCCCCCACGCCGGCCCCGGCGGCAGGAGCTGCAGCTCAGCCTTCCGGAGCATTCCTGCCCTCCTACCCGCCCAGCCAGGTGAGCCCGCTCCCCCTGCCTGGAAAACCCCCCTTCCCGGGAAAGGGAACTAGCCTGGAGCTGCCAGACCTACAGAGGGACAGCAGGCTTTGGGTAACTGGCAAAAAGCAGAGCTGAAATCTGACAGGCGATGTCTGAAAAGGTGAAGTTGTGCCACTAAGGGTGTTCTTTCACTTTTTCTTTCTGGTGGCACTAGCAGAGGCACACAAGCGTCTCCGTTACAAAGGGGATTTTAGGTGTAGTTCTAGGATTTTGTAATGCACATAAAATAGAATTTTATTTGAGCTACACATCAGACTCTAATAGCTGGTAAAATAAGGGTTTTCAGGAGAGGCTGAGAACTCAGAAAGCTTTTGGTTTCCAAAGGTAAATCACGGCAAGGGGGGATAAATTTTGCTGTTTGCAAATACGGTTCATCCCTTGGAAAATCTCTCTTGTGATGCTTTTGCTGTGTTATTGATTTTAAATTATTGATTGATTTAAATTATTAATATTTGCCTGTACTTAAAGATGACAATGCTGTGAAAGGAGTAGGGTTCCTTATTCACCTGTTCTTCGTGCTTGCTCCCTGTAACCCTGTACACCTGGTGTGTGTGTGAGTTGGGTGAGGTGCAGGCAGAGTGGAAATGCTGATGATGCTAATGCTGAAAGGTTCTTTTCCTTCCTTCTTTCCTCTTGGTCACACTGCTCTGAGCTGCTTTCATGCTGTATGGCAGTTGCGAAAGCCAACAGCATAGCAATTTACTTGTTTGTAATTCAGGTAGTAAAACCAGAAGATGATGACTTCCAGGAGTTTCAAGATGCTTCAAAGTCTGGCTCCCTGGATGATTCTTTCACTGATTTCCAAGGGGATGTAGCTGGTTCCTCCAAAGCAGCCAGTTCCCAGCACCGGAGCAGGTACCATCTTTGATTTCCACCCCTGCTGTATTTTAGAACTCTTTTAAGAACTGAAATGTTTTCCTTCTTTGTGGGGACCTTTCTAGCCTGTAATTTTCATCCATCACCTGACTTCTACTCTGACAGTTTCTTTTGAAGGTTCTTACAGCCGCAATTAGACTTCCTGAATCAAAAATGGCACTTGGTGTGCCATAGGTGGTTGATTTTTCTTTAGCATTCCAGTCATCTTGCTGAGGTCAATTGGGTTTACGAGGTTTGGATGTAGGTTTTCAGGGGTTTATAGTCCTGCACAGGCAATTGAAAGTTACTTCACACTGTGCATCCAGGGGGAAATCTTATGTCAAGCTGTTCAGGAAGAATACCCTGGGACAGGGGAGTTCTGCATCCAGTATTGTGACCTCCCATTACAAGTAGGACCCCTCTAAAGTGGAAAAGTGTTTCTTGGATTTCATAGAAACCATTTGCTGACATCAAGGTCTTTTCTTCAGGCCCTGAATATGGACCCCAAAATTCATGTAGAGAACACAACGTTGTACTCCTAAATGCCTGAGAACTCCAGTGGACAGAGGGGTTATTTCTGTCATCTCTCTGTCCAGTGCTTAAACTTTTGATACCTGACCATAAATCTCAGTCGAAACCTCATTCAGAGTCCAGCAGTTCTGGCTTTTCCTTGTGGGATCCTGCCAAGATGTAATTCCAGATCAGGCAAATTTTGAATAACAGAATAAGTAAGCATGTGTCCTCCCCCTGAGAGTTTACAATTAATCTTTCAAAGTCTACAAAGACTACATAATTTCACCATTCTTTCCTTTTGCTGCTCATGGCAAACTTTTATGCAGCTCCCAGGTGTCTTAATTGTAGACAGACACACTGTCTGTGTATGAACTGACTGTTCTTGGTGGCAAACAGAACCAGGATTTCCAGGTGAGCACTGATTACCAGATGCTTCCTCACCAGTGACATCAGATGGGGATGCTCAGCCAGGTTGTTCTGTTACACTGACAAATGGTTTCTGTGTAAGAAAAGGTAATTTTGCTGATGGCATAGAATCCTGGAGCCGTTTGGGTTGGAGGGGACTGTAAAGACGATCCAGTTCCCACCCCCTGCCATGGGCAGGGACATCTTCCACAATCCCAGGTTGCTCCAAGCCCATCCAGCCTGGCCTTGAACTCTTCCAGGGATGGGTCAGTCAGTGCCACACGGATCTGAAGATGCTGTTTTAAGTATATCTTACATTAGATGTCATTTTGCCACTAAAGCTGATCCATTACTGGAGGTTTTGACAGAAAACTGTTTGTAAATTGCACAATGGGAAGTAGGGGATCATAAAAAAAAGAAAAATATTTCAAAAATGGTGTTTCTTTTTCACTGCAACAGCTCTCTTTATTCGCTTGTGAAAGCGTTCAGTTTTGAACAAAATGTTACAATGAGCCATAATCTAATTGCTTATGGAGCTTTATTTAAAAAAAAAGCCATCTGTGGAGTACAGCTGATTAACCATTCCATTTGCCAAGATTGCATATCTAATAGCCTGCTTTGCAGGGATGGGAAATTTAATTATATTACCATAAGCTCTGTTTTTTTTGCCACTGCACTGTCTGTCTGCAAGCACCACAGCCCAGCACCAGCACGTGTGTGAAAGTGCTTGGCTTGTGTGTTGCTTGGAGGCTGCTGATAAGGAGATTTAAATGGCTCTGGAAAGATTCTTGCTCCAGGCTGAAGAACACCATAGAAATTCATTCAGGTTTTCAGTGTGAATGACGAGAACTAGAGGTAAAATGCATCATTCATATGTAAAGGATGTTGTTGTGCAGAGCTGCCAAGGTCTGATAAGGGGGCTTGTGTGGAGGGCGAGCAAAGCTCTCCCAGAACAGCTCCTAAATCTTCCAGCAGTTGCTAACATGGTGTTAGGTTGTTATGGCAGTTTTACTGTAAGAAGTAGGGTGTGTTTATGCAAAAAGACTTGACTGTGGAACTGTGGATTAATCCTTATTTTGCTGACTAGATACCTGCCTAAACTCACTGATTGGCGCTGACATAAATTCCAAGTTCTCCTTTCACTTTTAACACTTTATTCTCTCAATTTTGCAATATGCAGTGAAATGGAAGCAAAATCAAATAAGCTGAAAGTGTGGAGCTGTGAAAATCTTATGCAGTTTTAGCTCTTTACTGTATCCAGTTGTATCAGGGAGAATTTTCAAAAGGCATCACTTAAGCAGCAGTGATTCCTGGGATAAATCTGTGTGCTTGTTCTCTTTGGGGCTGTAAATTCCTGTGGTGTTCTGGAGTATTTTGTCCATGTTTTGCTAGAAATTAAAATCAAGAATGGGGCAAATTGACTTCTGGCCTAAAAAAAAAAAAAAAAAATTATTAGCTGAGATAAAGTTGGGAATTCACCCAGCTGAGGTCCTTCACATCAGGTTCTGGACTAAGCACTCATTAGGGCTGGAGCTGTAATAAGAGGCTCCTTTAAATAAAACCTGGAAATGTAGATTTCTTATGGAGGAATTAAGGAACTTTGCTTTTATCTCTTTTGTTTTTAGTGTTCCTTCCTTACTAATGCCACTCCCAGGTAATAAGCCACTCTCACCAGCTGATAAATACGCTGTGTTTAAAGGAATGGCAGCTGAGAAGCCTCCTGAGACTGCAGCTGCTTTTGGAGGTAAAAGGACAAATACACAACCACTATGAGCCATATAGTGTAATATTTCATATATTTTATTTTTGGCATTGATAAGATATTAATATTTAAAAACTAGAGCAATTAATGTAAAATTTACCCTGTGAATTCCTAATATATGTATGTAAATGTCTTTCTTTCCCCATGTTCTCCAGATGGAGGGGACAAGTACAGCGCTTTCCGGGAACTGGAGCAGCCAGCAGAGAGCAAATACTTGGGTAAGCACTGGGGCTTTCACATATTTTCATCATAATTTTTAGCATTTCTCTGTACGAGCTGCAGAGTTTCCCTTGCTGGAATTCCAAAATAATGGTGCTTCTGCTTCTCTAAGCAACTTAGCAGGAAGCATATCCTGAAAAAAACTAGATCCTCTTGGAACAATCTGCTAATTGTGTTTCTGGAAGACTGGCATCTCTTCTGGGTGCTCCTGAGTTTTGTTTTAAAGTAAATGACATGGTTGGAATTTGTTTTAATAATGTTTTAATGTTTTGTGAGGTTCTCGTGCTCAGAACCTCTTGAGGATTAAATGCTTGCAGTGAAATGGGATAACATTTGATCTCATTCTGTACATGTTCTAAAATGCAGAAAATGACTGTGCTTGCCTGCTGTCCAGGTCTGACCACTCTTAACCCTTTCACCAGCTCACATTTCTAATGGGAAGCTTTGCAATTCATCAGTAAGTTTAGTTTGCTGTGCTGTTGTAGTTTTGATCAATGAGTGGCAATTTCAGGAATATTTATCTTGTTGCTGAGCCAAGTGAATTGGTTTGGAGGGGAGGGAGAACGGAAGAATAGGTCAGGTGTGGTTGTGGTCCTTTACTACCATTATGAAGAGTATTCCTTTAAATCTGTATTTAAAATTCAGTTAAACTACTTCAAAGTATGACACTGTGTGGTAGCTAAAAAATTAAATGTTAATGGTGTACTTCTAAAGTAGAAAAAATCAGTTTATTGGACACTTGTCTTAAAGTAAGCATCATTACTTTAAAATTACAAGTAGTCCAAGTATGTACATGCTGGTGAATGGGTTAAACAAGTCAACATTTTCGTGTTTGAAAGGAATTGCTTTATAAAAAAAATATTTGTGCGTGAACAGGAAGAAACTTAGAAAATTAGTACGCCAAAATATTTAACGTGAATTCAATGAAAACATTGTCAGCTAATGTTTAATCAGGTTTAAATTCTAATCCTTGCACAGCACGAGCTGGCATGCAGTGGGGAGCTGGGCTGGAGGGCAGCACTCGTGGTTAGCTGTGCCCACGTTCCTGTGGGAGCCTGTCCGGGCTCTGAGCACAACTGCAGTTCCCAAAGTTCTGAGCACTTCTTACTGTGGATGTTCAGGTGAATCTGGCAGAAAACAGGACTGGTTAGATGCTCCATGAGGAAACTGCAGTATTTCAGGGGGAGGAAGGGAGGAATTGGTCCTGTAAGGAAGCAAAACTGAACCGGTGTAAGTGACATTCAGAATTACATTCACTGCTTGGCAAACACGAGAAGGACGAGGTGGGGGGAGGAACTTGAGTGGAAGCCGAATAAGAGAGTGTTGATCACCTTTTGAAACTGTTTGTCATGGCGTGTTTTGGTATGAACTCAGTGAAAAAGGAATTTAATATGACTTCAGGAATTAAGCGTTTGCTGGAGTGGATATTGGAATTGCTGACCTTGACACTTGTGTGGCTCATGGAAGTTGAGTTTGCAGTTCTGTGTGCATCCGGAGGTCTTTAATTTAAATAGTTTGCATAAAAACTTCTGACATTGCATGAAATAATTTGCTTGCATGCATGGTGTGAGTATGATGTATTTGTTGCTGCAGTGTTTTACTGTTGTTTTCTCCCCGTTTTCGTTCCCAGGAGATAACCTTGCAGAGTTCAAGCCCGCAGGAGTCGATGATGGTTTCACAGATTTCAAAACCGCTGACAGTATCTCACCAATAGAGCCACCCACAAAGGACAAAACCTTCCCTGCACCCTTCCCTCCTCTGCCTGCTCAGCCAAAGCAGCAAACACAAGCCAAGACCCCTTTGAATCTGGCAGACTTGGATCTCTTTTCCTCTCCTGGAGAAAACAAGCAGCCATCCTTTCCACCCGCATTTAACGCCTCAAAACCGGGCTCCTTTCCCCCCCCGCCCCTTCCATCCACCACTGCCCAGCCAGCACCCAGCAAAGCTTCCAGCTTAGCTGATGACTTTGGAGAGTTCAACCTTTTTGGGGAATTTTCTAACGGCGCATCAGCCAGTGGACAAGATGACTTTGCAGACTTTATGGCTTTCAACAACAGCAGTGGATTTTCTGAGCAAAAACCGGATGACAAATACAATGCCCTGAAGCTGGAGGCCGGTCCTGTTCCTCAGGCTGGCTCCTCTGCCAGCGCAGTGAAGGGTGGGCAGAGTTCTGCCACCGCTGCTACGCCCACCAAGTATGACATCTTCAAACAGCTGTCTCTGGAAGGCTCCGGAGCGGGCTTTGAGGAGGCGAAGGACAGCGCGCTCTCCTCGGTGAAGAGCGATGATGACTTTGCCGACTTCCACTCCAGCAAGTTTTCTTCCACGGGCAGCAGCGTGGATAAGTCACTGGTGGACAAAGTGGCAGCTTTCAAGCAGGCCAAAGAAGACTCTGCTTCGGTGAAGTCCCTGGATCTGCCGTCCATCGGGGGCAGCAGCGTGGGCAAGGAGGATTCCGAAGACGCGCTGTCTGTTCAGTTTGACATGAAACTGGCTGATGTGGGAGGAGATCTTAAGCATGTCATGTCTGATAGCTCTTTGGATTTGCCAACAGTTAGTGGCCAGCATCCACCAGCAGCAGGTGAGGAACTGGTTAGATTGCTCTGGTAGCAGAGGTGGTGGAGGTTTCGTGTTCTCTGTGCTCAATTACAGTATTATGCACTCGTCTTTCAGTAGTGGAAGACCCTCAGTGTGTGTCCCTGCCAGCCAACGGCCCCTCAGCAGGGCAGTGATTAGTGTTTGTCCTAGAAGACTATGAATAGAACAGTTTGAACTCCAGGCCAATTTATTTTTGAGATTTGACAACATCATGCTGGTACCTGTTTGCTATTGGCTCTTGAGGGACTCAAGTGGAAAATATTCTAATGCAAACAATGTCATTCCGTTTTTATCAGCAGGATGATGGCAGAGTCTCCCTTTAATCTTGGTTTCCACAAAGCATTTGGCTTGGGGGCTTCCCAAGGGTCGGCAGAACACTATTCTGGGTTGTTAATGAGGTTCTGACTAATCAGCAACACTGGTGCGTTCCCCTCATGATGGGGCTCAGTCAGTGTAGCCAGGCTTTGCAGGACTGCAGGTGGAGTATTTCACAGACCTTTCAGTGTTCAATCCCTCCTAGGAATCATTGTGCCAAGGGGCTCTAAGTGCTGCTCTCCTGATTGGGAACTCTTGGACCTAAATTTAAACCATGGGACTCCTACTTTATCAGGTTTCCACCTGCTTGAATTTCCCTGTATGACATCATTCCCGAGGGAGTGAACTGACCATCTGATCCGACCACATATCACAAAGCAGATTTCCCAAGTGTCCTGCTTTTTCTTTTCATGTAGACATAGGAGATAAGCTGTAGTTCAATGTTCTGTGGCCTTCAACAACATGGGAACCATTACTGTGTTCTAGAACAAGTTTTATGCAGTCAAAGGCTTTTCTGAACAGGGGAACATACAAACTGTAAATGTAAAAGCTCTTACTGCAAGAATTGGTTATTTCCACACGAAGTATTTCTTCCATTTTTTGCGGATATGGGTAGAAAAAAAAATATACAGTACTGTAATTTTGCATTATATGATATTTTTAAGTAGGGGTGAGAATTAAGTTGGCAATTTTGAGGTGGAAGATACTCTCTAACAGGGTACAAAATATCAGGAATAATTTATTAGCAAAGACATTTAATTTTCATATTACTGCTTGGGAAAACTCCAAGTTGAGTGAGCTGTCAAAACGTAGCACCTACAGTGTATTCTTGAATGTTTACTTTGGGTTTGAAAGCACTTTTTCCTAATATTTTTCTAGCCTCTTTTAGTGGTAGTTTGACTTCTGTAGCTCTTTACAGGACGTGAGCTTTTACCACAGCAATCCTTGATGAATAATTGCCATTTGTGGCAGGAAAAGCCTTTTTTTTTTTTGGTTTCTTTAAGGGGGTTAGCCCTTAACGTGCTTGTTGCTAAACTTTTGAACTCTGAAGTACTAATTAGAAGCTATTTTTATTAAACCAGCCTGTATTCTCCTATGGTGCCAAGCTGGATGTTACTCCACAGGGAGGGTTTTGCTCCTTTTAACTGTTTGCATTCCGTAGCAGAACACGCTCTGGACAATCTGCTGCGAACACCCCTCTTCCTTTCTGCGGGTTTGGTGCATTTCAAGCTGTGAAACTGCTGATGGGCAAGTCCTTTTTATTTTTTTTTTTTTTCCCCCCAGTTTACATGAAGTTAAAAAGCAGATTTTTTTTTTTCCCCTCTCATAATTTCCTTCGCTCGGTAAACGCAATGTCAGAAAGGGACAGTAACCCCTTTGTCACCTCGCTGCTCCTTGGGAGCTGCATTCCTGCAAGCCCTGTGTCACATCTCCAGTGGAACAGCAGCAGGACAGAGGTGCTGGGAGGGGGTCTGGCTTTCTGCCATCCCCACACAGAGGTGTGTTTATCCCTTGGCTCTGAGATCTCACCCTGGTACAGCTTCCAGGTATGGGCAGGTAGGTGCTGACGCTGGGAATTAGGAGGAAATCCCTGAGGTGCTTCCCGTGCTTTGTCCTCTGAGGGGTGAAAGGTTCCCAGTTTTGCTCTCTCCCAGGGGGATACAGTCTCTTTAAACTTTGCTCTGACTCTGTGTGGAAGGTAGATGATACTAACGCTGCCTGATTTCTCTTGCATTCACTCCCTATAACCCTTTGAGCACTGGCTGCATGTCATTAGTTTCAACCAGGCTGCTTCTTTTCTACCAAATTTCGTTTCCCTCTGAGTTGGAAGCATTTTAATCAGCACCTCCTCGTGTTGGATGGACCTGATCTGCTCTTCCTGCAGCGAGAGCGAACCCCGTCCCAGAGGGTTATTCTGCTGCACTGACACCCCTGTAAAGTACCTTTTCCTTTGGCATTATTGGAGATCTCTGTACATTTTAATCGACTTCAGGTTTTTTTGCTGCTTTTTTTCTAATGTCTGATTTCAACTAAACATTTCCTGTGTGAATGTGCCTTTTCAGATCTGCTTTGATATCTCTCTTCTGCAAGTATTGACCTGCATGCTTTACTCTGATACCGCCCTCCCGAGCCTCTCTGTATCACTATCTTTTGTGATCTGTAAGTCCTGCTGTGTTAATAAATATTATCTTGGCATATTTTCAAAACGTGGGGATGTGTGTGATTTGTTGCAAACCAGCAATGTATCTCTTTCTCTTCAAAAATACAAAGTTTAAAGTTCTAGTATCCCCTTAGGCCGGTGGGTGCCTTTCCTCTTGCAGAGCAGAGTGTGGGTGAGCTTCTTTCTCCTCTTCCAAAGCTTTGACCTGGCTCCCTGTGACCTTCTGAACCTTTACATATCAGCCTAAATAATATTTTTTCAGAAGAGCAATGTTTGAGAGGGTTTGAGTAGAGAAAATGTGTGGTGGCAGGGTTTTTTCTGTGAGCTGGAACTGGAAAACTGTGTTGCTGGCTAGGCCTTTTTGAGTAGAAGCCCATCAAATAATATTCAGATATTTCTTTAGCTAATCTGAAGTGAGTTCATCAGAGCCCCAAAGTAAACACCCTGCTCCGTTTTTCCATTTTGGGAGTCCTGCCTTCTGAATATCAGAACATTCAACCATGAGTGACAGCTGCCAATTTGTGGCCTGTAATTATGTCACTTCACATTCCTCCAAATCCTGGGCCACATAGGATTAACATTAAATTAGCAGACAAGGTAAAAAGATGAAAATAATTGAGATGTGGAATGAAGTTAAAATGTTGTGGGGTTTTGGAGTTGCCACAAGAGCAAAGACCAGACCAGGAAGCAGAATGTGGCTTTTTTTTTACGCTGAGCTTGAGAGACTTTAAAAGAAAAAGGGGAAGAAAACCCCCCACAACAACCCTCTTTGATTCTGGGGATCAGCAGGTCATGCCCAGCCCTAAAGCTTTTTAAATCAAAGCTTTGAACATAAACCTGAGCCCTAATTCTGCAGGGCCCGAGCTGTTTGTGTTTGTTCAGCTAATCACACCTGCAGGAGGGAGAGGAACGTTCCAGACTATATTTATTACTTTTTTGTCCAGGCTTGACAGTCAGATTCACTGCCTTGCTCTCATTGAAGTTAATTCTGTAAACAGAGGAGCTTATCCACCCGGATTTATCCCGGGAAGGTCTCTGACACGTTTGCCATGGCCTTCCCAAGGGCACAGGGGCAGCAGCTGCCTTGGGCCTCTGTGGGACTGAGCTCCCAGAGTGAGCTCAGGGGGCTTTATTTTGCTGTGAAACGTTGTTTGTCGTGATAATTTAAAAGTAATTAGCAAATCCTCTAATTCCATCAGGTTTGGAGGCTTTTCTGTTTCTTTCATTTTCATTTATTTTACAGTCAGCATTCTCGATGGTTTCCACCTTAGCTACTTCCATCCTGTAGGGAGAGGAAATGGGAATAATTCCCTTATGATCAGCTGTTCCAGACTTCCCCAGCTGAGAAATGGGCTTTGGATTTTTGTGGTTGCTGGCAGGCAAGACACCCACAGCAGCAGTGCCCACAGCTCCCTGTTCCCCCAGTTTCCTCCCACCTTTGCCAGGCAGAGACCCCCTGAAGTGGTGAGGAGGTGGTGAGGAGGTGGTGCTGTCTCCATCCAGGCCCTGCATTGTTGCTCAGGCTGCAGGGGATGTTCCCAGGGTAACAGGATTGCTGCTGCTCCGCTGGGAGCAGAACTGCGTCACCCTAACAACCAGAACGTGGCACAGGACTCACAGTGACTTCATCAGGATTTCACAGGCACCGAAATCCAAAAACCTGAAACCCTCCTGTGCTGGTTAAAAGCACTAAATTTATTCCAGTCCTCTGGATTTGCCTTTTTTGCTGTTCTTTAGGCGATCACTGGTGCTGTGGAGGGTTTTCCTGGAATGATTAAGCTGTTGACATTGAAGGCTCCAGCTTGTAAGTGGCCTCCAGCCATAACTTAAACCTTGGTAGTTGGAATAAATTATTATAGTTGGCTCAAATCAGGGATGGCAAGTTTTTTACTGATAACACTGGGAGACAGGATTTTAATTGTATTTCATCCTGTCAGGCTCATACAGGTGTAGCTGGTCCCAGGTGAGCATCAGGCAGGTTGGACTTTGGGTTTGGGAGTTCAGATTGGATGGAAAACTGGATGGAAAATAGATGGTAAATATTCCAAACCTTTTGGTTTGAAAGAAATACTAGTTGGGTTTGGTTTTAACTTTACCAAAAAACTGTGTGCCCCCAAAATGAAGAATTTTGGTAGAATTTTGAATGGATTAAGTCTTTGCTCTTTTTTTTTTTTTTTTTTTTTTTTTTGGGTGAAATTTGATGTTTCTCATCAGTTCAGATCCTGTTCTTGCTCCTGTCCTCCAGGAGGACATTGGGGTTGCTCTGTGGCCTCTGTCTTGCCCCCATGTGATGCTTAGTTAGAAGTAATTAATTTTCTCCCTTACTTAATCGTCTCTTGCTTTGCGAAAAGTATTACTGATAGACATTCATACTTAAAAATATTTAAAATTTAAATTTTTTTCACTGGCAAAACAAAGCTTTGTTGCATCATAGGCCAAGGCTGCCCCACTGTAACCAGAGCTGACACAGATCTGTGCTCTGGGAGGAGCAGCTCTTAACGCTGCTTAAGGAACCAATCTTTGTGCCAGCAGTAAAGACACTCACACCTCAAAGGGTTCCTGGGGGTCAGTGAGAACTGCTGTGCACGTGGGAGCTGCTGCTTCACCTGTTAGTGGTGGCCACTGCTCTGGAACCTGCTGGGGGTAAAACTCCTCCTCGTCAGGCAGCAAACGTGCCAAGAGCTCAGAGGATCCTTTTGCTCTGCCGTGACTGTGACACAGGGGAGGGTTTTACTTCCTCTCTTCAGAAACCTCCAAGCTGTGGCAGGTGATCCTCTGAAGTGCAGCACATGGCACAGCAAAATGGTGTAGGTTTTCTCCTGTAAAATTCTTCCCAAAGCGAGTTTACCTGGGATTATGGGCAGCTCCACGTTCTTGTTTTCCGTGCTTTTCCCTAAATTGTTTTCAAACGGCTCGAGCTGTAAACACTTCAGCTCTGAACACGCTGTTTTTTCTGTAATATAATACTCCTAGGGAAGTTTATTCACCAGAGTAATCCTGTTGGAACTATCCAGATAAATCAAATGTACAGAATTGGACCATCACATTTCACCTCAGCCCTCGCAGCTCTGCAGAGGTTTTGTGTCTGCCTGAGTTCACGGAGACAATCTTGCATCTTAGTTTGTGAATAATTAAACTATTCTTCGGCCTTCCCTGCCTTGACCTATTGATTGCAGGGGAGTTCAGGATTCCCCTCTGGAGCCTGCTGCAGGTCCTGCCTGTCCCTGAGCCAGGGTGGGATCAGGAATGCACTGACCTGGTCCTTTGGGATGTGTTTGCAGCTCAAAATCTTAGCAGTTATCAAAGGAATAATTCACAACAGGACGTGAGTGTGCAGGTCCTCACAGAGGGCTCATCACTCTTCCCTTTCATTCCCAGGGAACACAGGAACAATAGCAATGCTCAAATCTTTGCTGGGCTTTGGAGTCAACACAAATTGGAAAAGAAAAAGAGGTTGCCTAGTAGCCGGTGGTATTTCCAAGATCCCAGGATTAATTACAGTTGGCTGACGTGTCGGAGGTGCTCCTGGCTCCCTCTTTCATGCAAAGCTTTCATTTCCCTTCTTTAAACAAAAACTTGAGAGCACAAGATGTGGTTTGTGGTGATAAATCACCGATCCCTCTCCCGTCGGCTCCTTTCACCTCGGAGCCTCCTTTCCGTGCAGTTCTGCTGTGAGCAGGTGATTCCATCTCTCCTCTGTTTACCTTCTGCTTCTCTGCACATTTAATATTCAAGTGGCACTTTGAAGTCTTGCTGTCTGTGTGCGAGGGGCTCAGTTTGGGTTTGGGATGCTGTCACGGGCAAATTGGCAGCTGCGGGAAGACCCTCGGGAAGAGCTGATGGATGACACACACCGTGCCTGGCTGGCCCATTAAACTCCATCATTATATTGTGTATTTGTTAGATTTTTCATTAGCAGTGTATGTGGGTCATGCCTGGGAAGCAGCCTGAAGCCTGGCCTGCTCTGCCCTTCCAGTGAAAGGAGTAAACCGAGGCAGAAATGGTTTGTTAAAATGGTTTAATCCTCAGGCTGGTGTGGCTGGATCAAATAAGGAGGGCAGCTGGGAAGTCAGCTTGTTCCCACCCTGGCTCTATTAAACCCCAGTGTGCCAGACCATGGTGTTTATCACCAGAATCTCAGCTCAGACAACACTCAGAGGATGCATTTTGTGGTTTGGGTTTGCTGTACCTCGAGCCCGCTGGACCCCGGGCGCTGTGCAGCCGGATGTCTAATCCGAACTGACAATTGCTAATGCTGGAAAACAAATGCCAAATGTAGGAGAGGAGGCTTGGTTTGTTGTTTTGTTTTTTTTTTTTTAATGCTTTAATGAAAACTGCCCAGCCCCTGGCTCTGTGCCTTCACTGGGGATCAGTCTCAGTGTGAAGGTGAAAGATCAGTGGGGTGGGAGCAGCGGAGCCCCCGGGCAGGGAGAAGAACCTATTGGCCCATGTAATCACCAGGTGAGTATAAATGTTTGGAGCTTTCTGCAAAATAATTGGATTTTCTCTAGACTTAGCTTTTACAAACTGTTTATTCAGTTAAAACATGATCTTCCCAATATCCCTGTCAGTCCTGGCACCTGGAAGTTGGACGAGTCGGCCGTGCAGCGCTGCAGGAGCTCTGATAAGCTTAAACAGGATTTCTAGGTTTTTTAGATTCTTACAGCACATTTTTATGTGTTATTTGTATCAAAGCATGAATATAAAATTAAGGTGTATTAATGCTTTATCAGAGGAATGGAAAAGTCAGCCCAGTCTTCTGTGTGGCTGGGTTTGATAAGATGAAATAACGTGTTAAGATGTTTGAGTTGTAACATTTATATTTTGATTGTAGATCCCGCAGCCAGGAAGCTGAACTGGTGATCTGTGCAGCCTGGACTGACCAGAAACATGGATTTTATTTTTTTTTAGTCTTTCTTCACTACCTGTAGCAGGGTGGTGACTTTGAGCTTAAAACGTAAGGCAGCATTCAAAGGTCAAGGCTTACATTTATTGAACTGGGAGATTTTTGTGTTAAATGCTCAGGTGTTTTTTTTTTCAGATTATTTCTGTGCAAACTTTAGCTCGAGGCTCACCGGCACTCCAGTTCCCGGGCCTGCTCTCCCGGTTCTTTCAGCCTCTCGGCCGGTTGCGTTTGAACTTCGGCCTCTAATTGTGGGGGTTTGTTTCCCTCAGATATCGATGACTTAAAATGCGCCCCGCTGGGAAGCTGCACCAGTGGCTCTGCAGTCAGCAGCCTGGCCAGCTCCGACTGGTCCGACAGGGACGACCTCCAGCAGGGCAGGAGGCTCCCCGGCCTCGCCCAGCCCTCGGGGAGCGGATCCTCCGCGGCCACTTCTGTCCTCCAGAAGAAGGAGACCTTGTTTGGCAGCTCAGAAAACATCACCATGACAACAGTTTCCAAAGTGACAACCTTCTCCAGCGAGGATGCCTTACAGGACGTTTCCTTTGCAGCCTTTGCAAACTTTAAAGACTCCGGGCCGATCTCCAGCGGGCCAAGCGACGATGACATCGCAGACTTTGGGGATTTTGCGAGACCTTCCTCGGAAGCTCAGGGTGCAGCAGCGGCTGACACAGCCCAGGAGGCTGATCTCCTCGCTGCCGGTGTCTCCTCGGAGCTGCGAAGGGAATCCACGGATGACTTTGGAGAATTCCAAAGCGAGAAACCAAAAATCAGCAAGTTTGACTTCTTGGTGGCGACTTCCCAAGGCAAGGTGAAATCCAGTGAAGAGATGATCAGGAGCGAGCTGGCTACCTTTGACCTGTCTGTGCAAGGTAAGCCTGCGCAGGGTGGAGGAAGCTCATGATGCATCTGCTCATCAAAGGCTAATTTTTCTAATTGAATTATAAAATTGGCTAATGGGGATTGTTCCAGAGGCTGATGGAAATGACCTGAATCTTCTTGTTGATTTCTGTGGCATTTGAAGCTGGTCTTTTTCTACAAGGAAAGCATTTATTGTGCCAAAAAATTGTAAGAAATGGAAAACTGGGGAAATTCATACCAGTCACTGAGCAAATAAAATGATTTGTTCTTCCGGAGGAGTGGGACAACACTTGGTGCCCCTTCAGACATTTTAAATACTCTGTGATTTATGAGTAAAGGAGTAACTTGTTTTATAACCTGCCTCTTTAGGGTCTCACAAAAGGAGCCTGAGCCTGGGTGACAGGGAGATAAGTCGCTCCTCACCTCTGCCAGCCCTGGAGCAGCCGTTCAGGGATCGCTCCAACACCCTGAGCGAGAAGCCGGCACTGCCCGTCATCAGAGACAAGTACAAGGACCTGACTGGGGAGGTGGAGGTAAGGAACTACCTGGAACACAAGTGAATAATGGGCAGTGACATCATCAGGGTGAGCTCAAGGGTGTTCTGTATCCAGTTTTTTGGGACTTCAGCTCTTTGAACTCGGGGTGTGATTCTAAGGTGGCGTCTGGGTAAAGCTGGGTGTTGTGAGTGGAAACTGCTCTTAATGGAACTTTCTTCTCAAGTCTTGTGAAGTGGGAAAATGCTGTTGTCTGAAACACAGAATCACTTGACCTTGCAGCCTAAGCTTATAACTGGAAATTAGTTACAATTTAAATCTAATCCCAGCTTTGGCACGGAGAACCATTTGCCTTGGGAAATGGCATCACTTTTTGGCTGCATGGTACTTATTTCTCTTGCTCATCCTGAGAAGGGATGGAAAAGGACTCAGATTAAATTCCGCTAATCCCCATCTCTAGAACAGCAGACTGTGACAAAAGTGTCAGGAGGGGGTGTGTGCAATGAAACTTTTTACTCATGTATATGTTCTTCCTTTTGTGACTCCCAGAAATCAAATTTTAGAGTTCAGGTGCAAAGAGAATGTTGAGAGAATGGGGGAAAATTAAGAATAGATATGTTGAAAGTTCACGTGGCTGATCTGCAAATAGTCTTTTGAAATACCTTTCTGCTGTGTGTCTGTTGTGTCAGAGAAAGGGAAATAAATGTGTGCAGGAATAAGACTCAGCCTGTCCTTCCTCTCCCCAGGAAAGTGAGAGGTACGCCTATGAGTGGCAGAGGTGCCTGGAGAGTGCCCTGCAGGTGAGTCTGTCACCCCCTCCCCCTGCAAATCCTTCCCTGATCCCTGCAGGAACCACCTCACTCGGTGTTTAAGACCAACAGGCAGAGGAAGGGTGGGAATCAGCCCTGGGAATTACAAATTAAAACCCCAAAGCTGTCACCCAGCAGCAGCAGCAGCGTCACCTCCCCAGCTCAGCACCCTACACTAATCTCCCTGTCACTGGGGATTAGTTTGGCTTTTCCCTAAAGGTTCCAGCTCACGAGTTGGGGGGGTGTTTCTGGGTTTGGGTGCCCAGGACTGTGTTGCTCAGAGCACTGGTACCAGGATGTGGCTCCCCAGGGGTTCCTGAGGAACAGGTTTGTTTCTGTGCTGTGCTGAGGGACCATTTGTTTGCTGCTGACCAGTGTCAGATATTTCATTTCACAGCTGGGTCAGCTCTCCTTAAAATTCCTTCTTTGCATTTGAGTATTAGACAGCCCAAACTGTGAATGCTGTTACTAAACGAGGTAGCAAGGCATGCATGCTCATAAAACTCTTATTTTGTAATCAAAATACCAGGGGAAATACATTAAGGTTTTAAATGTTCTTCTCTTCCCCTGATCTGCTTACAGCAGGAGTGTATAAAAACACGTGGTGGAGTGCAGCAAGCATTTCTTATTTAATTTACCTCTTTTTTTGTATAACAGTTTCTGCTGGGGACAGTCCTGTTCATAATGATTATTTAAAGGTAGATAACCCCATCATTTTATGAAATTCATTTCTACCAGGTCATAAAGAAAGCAAACGACACCTTGAATGGAATAAGTAGCTCATCTGTTTGCACTGAAGTTATCCAGTCTGCCCAAGGCATGGAATATTTACTGGGTATGTTTCAATTTTCCGTGTGTTTTACGTTGAAAGTTCTTCTCTCAAAAACAGGAATATAGAACCAGCCTTCCCAAAATGGCATTATTTTTTAACCTAATCTTTGCCTGCACCTAAATAACGAATAACTATTCTGCTAAATAAATGCACCTCCTGCTTTGAACTGACCCTCCATGCCCACCTCTCCCGTGCCATCCCCATTTTTGCCACGTCTGAGTTAAAAGTTCTGGCATCCAGTGCATTCTCTGCAATCCTCCCCTGTGTTTTACATCCCCAGGGGTTGTGGAAGTCTACAGAGTGACAAAGAGAGTGGAACTGGGCATCAAAGCGACCGCTGTTTGCAGTGAGAAACTCCAGCAGCTGCTGAAGGACATCGATAAAGTGTGGAACAACCTGATCAGCTTCATGTCACTCGCTGCTTTAACGGTAAGACCAGAAAGAAGCTGCCTGCTCGCTAAAAGAAATGTCATAATTGTATTTAAAGTGACTCCACGGGGTGTCCTAACTTTACAGTGGGTGGTTTTTTTCTCTTGCCAAGTGGAAATGTGCTTATTTGTGAAATCCATTTTAAAACTCTCTAAGAATAAACTGTTGTTTACGTACAAACAATTGATTGAGGTGATATCCTGTGTGTCTGTGGACATCTCCAGTAAGGAAAATTTAATAAAATTCAAATAAGCAATTTTATGAAGCCAGAATAGCATGGACATAACTTGTTTTTTAATATCCCTACGATTAGTTTTAGTGCTCACAATTCCAGAGCACACAGTGTAGCAACACAGGAATAACTAAAACTGTTTTTCCTCTCCTTTGCATTTGGAAATGCCCGAGTTTGTTTTGGTTCCTGCTACAGACTAAGCAGCTTTTCCTCTCCTGAACTGCCAGGAAAAGCTCCAGTGCTCCCTGTCAGGAGAGCTTTGGACACCCCTGGGTGAGCGTGACAGGCAGGGATGGCCTGAGGGCTGAGCAGGAGCATCCCCTGGGATGGGTCTGCAGAGGAATGGGAAGGAGAGGGGCACAATGGGGCCCAGAACACACACAGACAGGAGGCAGGAAAATCACTCTGCCGTTAAATACCCCGGGGGATTTTGGGGTATTTGTGTTGCAGGAAATACAATTGCAAAATGACTTTCTTTACCCAGGGTAAAACTGGTATTTTTAGGTAATTATCTGTGTTTGTTGCTTGATACTGAGTTGCATAATGGCTCCCTTTAACTGCGGGCATACCTGAGGAGTCTGTAACTCTGAGCCAGTATCAGCACATCCCATCAAGCACCGCTGAGCAGATCATTACCATGGGTAGGTTTTCCCTGAGCAGTTTAATTTGTGGCTTCTGCCTTGCACTGCAGCTGTGGCCACAAAAGGGTTTTGCTTCCCAGTAAACAATCATTTATAAGTAAGGCCTGGAATACTTGGTTTCTGCTTGAAATACCCATCTCCAGCTCACTGTCATTCCCTGCAGGGCAGGTGTAATAAATGATCAGCCCCTTTTTTACACAACTTTTGCCCCTTTGAAACCTCCCCAGGTGTTTTGGTGATGTCCTGTGGTGCACAGAGCCTGTCCTGGGGAATTTATACCCTCAATATCCTCCTGCTCGACAGAGCGAGCTGACAGACCTGCATCCATCTGCTGGACTTTTTGTTGTTGATAGTACCAGTCTCAGAAGGTGTCAGGATCTTCTCCTGATTTAAACAGGTGGATTAAAATACAGTTCTTAAAGTGCTTTTCCTTGGAAGATTACAGGGATTACTTGGAAGTCCAAAGCTTGGCCACGTGTTCTCTGAGCCAGAGCAGCTCCTGGCTGGTGACTCCAGATACATTTTAAGCACATCAGGAGCTGCAAACAGTAACTTCTGATGTGGACACACAGTCCCTCTGAAGTTATCCAAGAAGCAGGGACTCCTGGCTCCTGTAACTCTCCAAATCACCCCTTTTTTTTTGGTTCTCTTCCCCACGGGGCCCACTGGAAGGGGTGGAACTCACACCTCCCTCCCTGGTGTTGCAGTCAGGGATCCCAAATGATGCGGAGGTGCCAATTAACTGGAGAGAAGTATTCCAGCTCCCAGGCATGTGCCTGGAAAGGTTAATTTTATCTTTTAAAGGATTTTGTTACAAGGTAATTTTATGCACAGCCCTGTGGTTTTTCACAGCAAATTGCAGGATGACCTTCTCATTTGCTTCACTCATGCATTTGGTAAACAAATATTAGAGTGCCTTTATTAATTTGATTGATCTACTTAGAGATTAAAGGGTGGGGTTTTTTCTCAGGATTCCACTTATTCTCCAGCCATTCAGCGGGGCAGCGTGAGCAGCATAACCAGAGTGTGGATTAAGAGACATGTCCTGGGTTCACACCATTTTTTTAAGCTTCTTGCACTTCCAGTCATTGTTTTTATTTGCACTGTTATTTTCATGCAAAATTTGAATGGTTTTATACTGTCCTCATGCAAAATTTTAACTGATCATTTGTCCCATGGCTGAAATTTGAGGTTAAGTACCGGAAAAGTGACTGTATTAATTTGTTTTCAGGTTTATTCTCCCATCCTTTGCCTCTCCTTAACCTGAGCTTTGTGGCTGGTGACCTGAACTCTGTGCTTTGGTTAAACTTAATACCCCGTTTTGTACTGCTCTGCCATATTGTAGGTTCAAAAAAAAAACAAAAAAAAAACCAAAAAAACAAAACAAAACAAAACCAAACAACAAAAAAACCCAAAAAGTAACAACTGCCCTTTTTTGCTCAGGCAATAACAGAATCCAGGACGATAAGCCCTGCAGCAGCCACCCCTCCAGTGCTGCTGGGAGAGCAGAGCTGGCTGTGCCTCCCTCCCACAGCTGCACAAATACCTGCTGATCCACTGTTTGCCTTCCTCCAGCTCCCAGCTCGCAGCAGCCTGGGCTCCTTCCCCTTTTGATGTGGGAATGTGCAGCTGAAGAATTCCTTCCTTTGTAGTCACAGCCTTTTTCAAGGGTTCTGAGTGTTGTAAATTAGTGCTGCTGGAGATGGCAAACCCATCCTCATGGCTTTGGTTGAACCCCACAGCAGCTGGTGAGGAGGGAATGCACCACCTCACCCCTGCCATGCTGGTGTCACACCGGGGCTCTTGGTACTCAGTCATTTTCATCCTGATGTCTGAAACTTCTCCAGTGGCTGAAAGAGCCTGAGTGTTGTTGTGTTGTTTCTTTAGCCAGATGAAAACTCCCTGGATTTCTCCTCCTGCATGCTGCGCCCGGGGATCAAGAATGCCCAGGATCTGGCCTGTGGAGTGTGTCTCCTAAACGTGGATTCCCGAAGTAAAGTAAGTGGAGTGGTTAAACTGCTTTGTAATTCACGGTCTGGACTTGCATTTATAGAATCCCAGAATGGTTTGGGTTGGGAGGGACCTTAAAGCTCATCCCTCTCTACCCCCTGCCACGGGCAGGGACACCTTCCACTGTCCCGGGCTGCTCCAACCCCTGTCCAGCCTGGCCTTGGGCACTCCCAGGGATGGGTTTATTGGAAAGATTTTCATGGCTGTAATTTGCAAATGGCAGAGGGGAAAAAGCAAACTCTGACCCACAGGTGGGACTCACATAAAATCCTGTGCTCAGTGTCCCGTGTTCCTTGGGCTTTGGTGTGACAGAGCCGTGGAGAAAGGGTTAAATTGTTCATAATGGGGAAGAAACGGGAGAGACTAATATTTAAAAACTTGTGGGTTTTTTTAACAAATGAAACCATTTTTAATGACTTTTCTTATGAAATGGATCACCAGAGGGGACTGTTGCCGTTAGCAGAGCTGGGAGGGGCTCTCAGCACACGTGCAGAGTTGTGCCAACCCGTTCACAATATCGGCACTTTTCCTGACTTTTTGGTTTCAACATCATTTCAGAATGAAGAGAAACCTGTGGAAGAGCTTCCTAAAAAAGTATGAATCTGTTAAAAAACATTCTTTCTGGACTCATTCTTAGCTGAGTGTGGAAGGCTGAGCTGCTGACTGGCTCTCAGCTGTCATTCTCAATTGTACCAATCATTAATCCTCCTCTTCCAGTCATTTTTTGTGACCGTTAACACTTGATCTGATCAACTAACATGCTCCAGAGCCTCCCCTTTTGTCTTGTCTGCATGCCTGTACTTGTGACCAGCTTTCTGGTTTTGTGCTCCTTCTGTTGTGTGGTAGAAAATCCCCTGCAGTGAGTTTCTGAATCTATGTGTCCGTGGCAGAAGAGGGGGGGGATTTTAGGGGTTCTGTGCTAGAAATATTGACTTTTGGCTATATGTAGCAGGCAGTGGCATTTTTAGAAATGTCTGCAGGAAATCCAGGGTGTGGGGAGCAGGGCTGGGATATTTTTTTAAATAGGGAGCTGTGAAGCATTGGAAAATATCTCCTAGCAACAAACACTGAGGTGGTTTCAGCTTGTTCATGGCTTCACACGCTCTGCTCAGAGGCTCCTATTGTAAAGCAGCTTCAATTAACAGGAGGAAGTAGATCAAATTCAACCTGAAATAACACTAATAGCAGGAATTGCTCCTGCCTAACTCCCAGCAGAACTGGAGCCAGGGAAATAAATGCAGGAGCTGTGTGCTGGCAGGCAGGACAAGCCTCACCTCGTTAGGGATTCGGAGCAGGACTAGGAGATGCATAAAATGAGGTGAGTTGGTTGCCAGGGGTCAGAGCTGGTCCCCCCATGCAGGTGTAAGTTGGCTCAGCTGTGATGGCTGAAGGTTTTGCCCCCCCTGTAACTAAAATAAAACACAGTTTATGGGGTGCTGTGCTGGGGGGAGGGTCCTGCCATGCTGTGCCATCCCAGGGTGATGCCTCTGCTGTATCCATTTCCCACTCTGGTTTCAGATCCTGCAGTAGATCAGACTGTCACACTCGTTTCCATTCTTCTTTCAGGCCTTTAACTCCGAGACAGACAACTTTAAGCTGGCCTATGGAGGGCACCAGTACCACGCCAGCTGTGCCAACTTCTGGATCAACTGTGTGGAGCCCAAACCTCCAGGGCTCATCCTGCCAGACCTGCTCTGAGAGCAGCTGCACTGAAGGTGGAGCTTTGGGGTTAATAATGCAGGACCTGGGGTAACTGGTGGGGTGGAGTAAGTGGAGAGGCTGGAGTTGGGCTCAGGGTTTGAAATGTTTGGGGTGGAGTTTTGGGCTGTAAGAGGTTAAAGCCACTGTCACAGACAGTGAAGAAGTCATTTGAAATGGCCAAGGGTTCAGAAATAACCAGAAAAAAAATGTAGCATGGAAAAAAAAAAAAAAAAGGTGGCATTTCAGACTTTCTCAACATGAAAACGTGTTATTCAGTGTAAAAGCAGCCTGGTAGCCACGTGCACAAAACCTGGGGGGAGCCAGCACTGAGCTTCCCAAAGAACCCGAAATGCTGGGCTGGTTTGCATAGAAGTGACCACTTTAGTACTTGGGAATCTGTATTTGTAAGCAGATCTTCTCTTTAAGGTGTTTGGGATATGGACCGTGATGTTGTTGTTGTTCAGATATTTGCTGCTGTGACAGCACCTGAGTCACAGCAGCCATCGAGGCAAAATGAACGATGGACTCGCTGCTGTGGATTTAACAGCTCCAGTGCTCTGTGCTGGGAGCTGTTCTGTGTGCTCAACTGGCTGGTGTGGGGGGTGAGGGCTGGAAAACTGTGGAAATTTTCCCTGTCGTATCTGGATTCTGCAGTACAGGCAGCTGGAGTTTAAAACTTGCAGCTTTGTTGTAAATACAGATAAACTTCCCTGGAGTTGTCCTGAGCTCCAGGTGTGATTTATGTTTCTCCTGACCCTTTGGTAGCTGTGTGGCTGCAGCTCTGTTGAAAACGGGACTCTTGCTGATGTAGCACATCTGCTCCTGTGTAGATACTTTCCCTTTTTTGGATGTTGAGATGCTTTTCCTGACAGGAATCCTGTGTGTGTGGCTCGTGCAGTCTCCTGCTACCTGCAGTAACCTGTCCCTGTGACTCAGAGCTGGCAGCACGAGGTGGCCCTTGGCTCCTGTCACAGGGAGTGGGATTCAACAGCCAAAGGGATTTACCACTGGAAGCTGGTGGTTTTAGCAAGCTGGTGTTTGGGGCAGGGCATTGTGTCCCTGCTGCTCTGTGGTTTATGGCAGGTACACCCCCCACTGGACAGGAGATTTGTATAATTTTGTCACAAAATGTTACCTGTACATCTAGAGTACCTGATTCTTCCCTCAGATCCAACACCCAGAGGACAGTGCAGTGCTATTAGAGGATTTTAAACCAAGTGGGAGCTTCACTGCATTATAAGAGACTTCCCACTGTCCAGTCAGGGTCTGCAGGGAACGAAGTGGGGTGTAAATCCATGGGCTACAACTTTCTCCTTAATTCTCTGATCTAAATTCCTCAGATCTCTCCCTTCTCCCCAGAGATATCCACAGCTGTTCCAGGTTAATCTTGCCTCCATTGTAAGTACCTGCCACTGACCTGTGGTTATTTGCCAAACTGGAGATTACAGTGAGGAAAACGATGCTTTGTGTCTAAAAACAAACAAGCTTAGTTATACTAAACTATTAATTAGCCCAAATGAAAGAATCTTGGCTCAGAGGTGTCTGGCTCCTTATTTACACCAATTACAATAAATCTTGCTGCCTCAAATTAGCTCATTCATAAAATAAAGCACCGTGTGCCTCCAGTCACAAACACAAACTAGGGCTAATCCAGTGGCAGATTTTCCACGGTGTGACAGGGACTGCCCACATCCCTTCCCAGCAATTATCGAAAAACCAGGGAAGCCTCTCACTGCTTCTCTCTCTTTATGAGGTGTGCAGGAGCTCCAGCAGCACAGCCTGTGCAGTCAGACCCTGCTGTGCCCTCACCAGGGCAGGTGTTCCCATGGGATTTTGGGGACAGGGAGCCAGTGCTCCCTTTTGCCTCCCAAATTCCAGGAAGCTCTGTCTGACTTCAGGGGCAGCCTGGTCTGGCTGTGAGCACAGGCACTTCTCCAGTGGTTTTGGGAATGCTGTACTGGGAAAAGGGAGTTAATTGTCAGCCTGGGTTTCCCCCCAAAGGCTAGACGGGATTTATTTTTCCTAATTAAAAGAGGAGACCACAAATAAGAGGCCACAGCGTGGAACTTAAAGCACCAGCTGGATTGTCACAGAAGCATTTTGCAGTGGTGGTTTTCCTGTGCTTGCTGTCAGGTCAGTTCCCCTCTCTGAGCTGGATCCTTCGTGTGTTTTGGCCCATAAAAATAAGGAGTGGACGTTTGCAGTTCCAGTTGCAGCAGAGCTCGCTGGAGGATGGCACTGCTGCTCTCCTGCTCCCAGGGGAGGGACAGCACAGGCACCGTCCTGTCTCTGTGGGAGCAGGGAGTGTTCTGTTCCCAACATGGAATGTTTCTTGGAGATCCCCCCATAGAGGCCCTGCAGAGGAAGGCTCAGCTCACAAATCCCAGTCATTCCAGTGACTCACTGGAGGCTCAGCATCCTCTCGGATGTCGCTGCCAGCCCAAGCCCAGTGTCCTTCCAGGCTGTATCCAAGGTGACAGGATTGTCACAGCCCACCTTCCCCCACCCCCTCTTGCACAGACACCTGGACACGCTGCCTTCCCTTTGGCTCTGTGGAATTTCAGACCTGTAACAACTCCTCCTGCACGGATTCTGTCACTGGAGAAGATAAACAGGATTTTCTTTGGTTTTTTTAATGTCTGTGTTTTCTGGAGCTGCCTTGGCGTGACCTGTGGAAAGTGGGTTTTCTGTCTCTTTCTGTATATTTGGAATTCTAAGGGATTATTAGCCTGGTTATTTAATGTATTTATGGCTTTTCCCCACTGTATCCCTGGTGCTGGGAGTGCTGGGGCTGCTCCAACCCCTTCCCTGCCCCTCCGTGTCTGGGTGGGAATTCCTGGGGTCACCTGTGAATTGTCACCTCATGCACTGACCATTCCAGTGACTTTCCCTCCCTGGCAGCAGCTTTTCTTCCCTGGGTTTGGTCTGAGCAGCTCCTGCCCTGAACCCCGAGCAGGGTTTGGGAGTGAAGTTCAGCCTCAGGTGGAGCTCCTGGAATCCCATGGGATGCTCCGAGTTCCTCAGCTACACTGGGAATTATTTAAACTTGAAGCAAACCCCGCCTTTCCAATAAAAGCTGCTGTTGTACAAACTGCTGCTTCGGGTTTATTTTTAATTTTGGACCTGTATTTAATTCCGGTTCTCAGCGTTAAAATATGAATGTTGTAATTCTATGAAGTGATCAGAAAAATTCTCTTTTTATTGTGATTCCTCTCCTGCCCTCTGGGCAAATGTTATTTCTCTTCCAGAAGTGGTTTTGTGATTATTAGTTGGAGCTGTTTGGGTTTGTTCTACACTGGAGTCAGTGCTGGTATTTTAAATCCCATGAGAATAAGTGTTATTAATTGACTTTATACCTTGTTTACTCCCTTGATTCCTGCAATGATTTATAAATCCTGTGTTGAGATTCAAACCTTGTGTTCAATAAAGAGCTCGTTTTGTATCTGACCAGCCTGGGAAGCTGAAATATTTATATCATAATGTAAGAGAAACCTGCTTGGTGGCTGGGATGTGGAAAGTGCCTCACTGAATATTGAAAAATATAAAATATTCTTCAGGCAATTAAGACACCATTTGGAAAAGCCCCTGGGGAGCAGGAAGAGGGATGTTCCCCTCAAATCCAGTGGGTGTGCTTGCAGCAATCCAAGCTGAGCTGTGGCTCGCTCTCTTCTTTGGTTTCTGTAGATTTAAGGATGGAAAAACTGGATTTTGAGGGGGAAAACACTCATACAAGATCTCTTTTGTTGGAGTGAACACAAAAAGAGCTTTCGCAAAGAAATACCCACAAGCATTAACACTGTAATAGAACCTTGAACGGGGATTTCAGGTGAATTCTTTGTTTCCTGATGTGCTTTATGAGGCAATTTCATTTTTTTATAGGTCTAAGTTTCCCTTGTGTTTAAAAATCAGCCTTTGGTGCCTTCTTGGCTGAACATCAGCACCTTCCCTCCCCTCAGTACTCACACGGTGGAATTATGGAATAATTCACAGTGGAGAATTTTTACCTTCAGTTTTTTCATTAAAAATACTGTTAAATTACACTTTTTGGGTAAAGATGGATTTTTCTGAGCAGATTTGAGTTTTTAGTTGTTTTTTCCCCCCTTAAAATGCCATGTATTGGAATGTCTCCAAATTAACAATTAATCTTGATTTTTACTCTCTAGTTCCCTTCTCACCATTTCCCTGGCTGCAGTTTAATCCGTGATTAAAATAGGGAGATGAGTAAAATTCATTTTTTTAAGTGGACATCAGTCTCCTGTGTCTGTCACTGGAGCTGGGACACAGCCATGGAACCTGAGCTGGGAGCAGCCGATGGCAAACCTCACCTTTATTTCAGTGGGACAAAACTCACCTGGGAAAAGCAGGAGGAAACTTCTCAGGTCCCTGTGGTGCTGAAGGACACCAAGATTCCCGTGTGGATACCGCTGGAAAAACAGGTGTTGGGAGTATTGGGGGGCTTTATGGCTGTTTTGACTATGGATAAAGGATCAAAGGTGGGTTTGCAAGGGAAGGAGGGGGAAAACATCCCTGCCTTCAGGAAACAGTGGCTTTGGATGCCCTTGGAAGGGGGAGGAACGTGCAGGAACTTTTCACAGGGACCTCTCGGATCAGAGACACAGGTCAAAGCCTCTGTGACCAGTTCACTCTGATCTAGACTTTAATTCCAGCCAGCTCTGGTTTTTACCCATGAGCCCAGCGAGGCTGAGGCCATTTAAACGGTTTTGGGTTGGCTTTACCAGGATTTATTTCAGCCCTGATGACTTTCGGTGTGGGGCAGCCAAGGACCACGGCACAGTGAGCTGGGAGAGCCCTTCAGCCCCTCCTGCTGCTCCTCGCGGGGACTGGGGGAGGCACAAAGCGGGCCACAGCCCGAAGGGCCGCCTGGCTGCTGCGAGGAGGAACAGGGAGGGCAGGACGGGCTGTGGGGTGGAACAGCTCGCAGGGTTCTGCCCAAGGCTTGGGTCCAGGTTTGCCCAAAGCTCCGCGTGGCTCCCGGAGCTCCATTAGCGCCGCTCGGAACGGGAAACCAACACGTGTTCTGCTTTGATCTTTATTGATTTTTCTTTACAAGTATAGAATCTCATTTAAATCAGCGATCTGCAATCTGCCTGCCCCTCCTCCCGAGGCGCAGGACACCGGTGTCTCCTCGGGAACGGGGCTCTCCTGGGCTCCGGTGACGCTCCAAGGAAACCGGTCCCTTCCCTGGCGGGAGGGGAGCGATGGGCGGGAGCCACAGGGAGGCTTCTCTCTCCCACGGAAAGGCTGGGGCTGGAATCACTCCCGGCACACACAGCACGAGGCAGGGCCTGTGCCCCGGCCGGGAGGGTGGACGGATCCGTTGGCGCGGAATAATCCCAGAATGCAGCATAACCTTGAGGACGGAGTGGAGTGATTCGGAAATGGACTAAGGCAGATCATGACCGGGCTCGGAGCTGAAGAATCGAGCAGAGATTTACCAACTTCCAACTGAGTGGTCGCTGGAATGTTCACACACACGGCCCAGCCCCTCGGGCAGGGGGCCGTGCACGGATTCCTGAACGTCTCTTTGGTTGTCCAGCGGGTTCAACGCTCTTGCTTCTGTCTTGAGCCACATCTGGACAGGATCTGTCGGCTTTCCACCTGCAAAACACACCGGCATTTTCCAGCAGTTGAAGTGTATTCCGTATTCCAGGACTGGCGTGGAATGAGTTAAAAAGGATCTTGCATTTATTTGATTTGAATCATTCAAATTTTTATTTTCCTCGTGGCTGACGTGGACTCATCCACTTTTTTTTTTTTGTTTTCTTTTTGTTTTTTTCTAACTTTGAATACGATTAAGAGCTGACTAAAGATCTCAAACACTATATACTGAGAGTCACCAGCACTAGCACCACAGCCCTGTATTCCAGCCTTTCTGGTGCTTGGAAAACCCGCTATTGTGGAGCAGGGCCTTGTTCACTCTGTGCTAGTGCTGCTCCCGAGCCACTACAGGGGTTTGCAGGGAAGCAAACAAGCTATAACGAAATACCCAGGCTACTACCGCGTCACAAAGCGCACTTGGCTCAGCAGCTCTGCCAAATGCCTCTCAGGCCTTTCCTTGGAGGACCCTAACAAACTGACTAAAAAAGGAGGGAGGCTTTATGGAAGGAATAAACTCATAAGGAGACCTGGTTCTGCTAAATGAAAAGAGATGCAGATGGGAAATCCCCATAGAGAGAAATGCTTTGAAAGGAATTGTTGGCCTTGCAGGTTAGTGAGGTGAGAACTGAGGTTCTGCTGTATGGTAAAGAGTCAAAGTTGGCTGTAGAAGAAGAAGAAGGGAATGTCTCCAGTCTGGTTGTCTCAGGATAGCGTGTCCCTTCTGTTGTGCTTCCTGTCTGCAGTCCCATTAAATTCCCCAGTAAGGCATGAGGGGTCTCCTCTCTCTCTCGTAAACGTCTGGGATGATGCCGTAGGGCGTCTGTACCATTTTGACCGTCGTCTTCCCGAAGAGCTTCCTCTCGTAGTCTATCAGCTGCCTCCAGAAGCCCACGTTGGGCCGGATGACGGGGCGCCGGGACTTGACCCAGTTGTAGGCCTCGAAGAGGGAGACCTTGTGGTACTTCATGAGGAAGGCGATGCAGAGCGTGGCCGACCTGCTGACGCCGGCGGCGCAGTGCACCAGCGTGGCCCCGTGCTTCCGCGCCACGCTGTTGATCTTGTCGGCCACGCTGTCGAAGTACAGGGAGATGGGGGCGTTGGGCATGTCAGCCAAAGGCACTTTGACGTACTCAAACTGGGGCCAGTTGAAGTTGGGGATCTCGATGGTGGCGTTGATGATGCAGGTGATGCCCCGGGAGAGCAGCAGGTGCCGGTTGGAGGCGACGCTGCCCCGGCTCAGGTACAGCGAGGGGGTGATTTGGGCGATGCCCCCCAGGGCACCTTCGGAAAGCATTCGTGGAGCCATCAGAGTTCTCGGCAAGGAGTTGTGGCTTCTGGAGGTCATGGAGGATCTTGGCACTCACACTTCCATTATGGGAAGAGGTCCAACGGGATCTTCGGCCAGGGGAAGGATTATCTGGCCTGGTGGTGGTGGTGGTGGGGCGACGAGAGCTTCCTCTTCTTAGTCACTGCAAAACACAAGTGAGGCCACATGAGAGGGGCAGCTGTCCCTGAGCCGTGTCTGGCCAAGGGGGCAGGAAACCCCAGCTCACCCTGCTGTGGCCTGGCAAAGCTCCCTGGGGAACGTGGGTCTGGTTTCACAGTGCCCATCACACCATCAGGCCCCCAGGCATCGCCTGGACAGAACAGTAACAAAAGATCTCCCAGCCTAATTAGCCCCAATTACTCGTTGAGGGTTTACCTGTGGGCCCGGACGGCACCTCACCCGGCTCGGCACGTGGAAGATGAGCTACGCCTTTTCCGTGCTCAAACCCAGCAGCCTCACAGCTGGCCAGAGTCCAGAGGGATGGTGAGGAACAGCAGATGCCAGCAACTTGCAGCACCCTGCCCTCTCCCCAGTGCCACCCTTCTCCTTTTTTAGGCGTACGAAGGGCCCCGCCAAAGCACATAAAGGGAGGAAAGTGGCTCGTTAGGAAAGCCGTGAGTCACGTCCATCCCCATCACTCATCGGCTCTCGTTGAAGCAGGGCAAGTGTGGAAAGAGTGACCTGGTTATGTCAGAAGCTGAGAGTAAAACCCAAGCAGAGGCTGGGACAGGGGAGGCTCTGCTGCTGCTTTAATGCCTCACTAAGGCTTAGGAGAGAGACACACGCGCTGCCAAGGCTCGGGATCGCCCGTGGGGGCCACAGGAGAGCCCCTGCTCGGATCCCCCTGCTCCTTTAGGGCTTCTCCAAAGCCAGTGGGGAAACCACAACGAAGGGGACAAGCCCTGGAGCATTAACAATTTGCCAGTCTGTGTGTTCTCCAGCTGCAGATGGGCCGTGGGAGAGGCTGGAGAGGCCCTGCCGTGCCCAGGTACCTCTGAGCCCACCTGTGGCACTGGCACTGCTGGAGGGGATCTGGGGGATGCTCAACACCTTGGAGGAGCAGGATTTGTTAGAGGGTCCTCAAAGGGCTGGGAGACCCCAGCTGTGGCTTCCCCAGCCCTCGGTGCAGTGTCTGCCCACATCCCATGCTCTGGGAAGCACCAGCAGGTCCCAGCAGTGGCTGGTGGTGCTTCCAGTGGAGTTTTGGCTCTGTGGTGCAGGAATTTAATGAGCATAATGCGGCCTCTGCTGTGGCTCTTCCCTGCTGGCACCGACTCGAGCAGCTCTGGCAACCCTGGGCCCAAAGAGCTGCAAGAGCTCCTGCCCCAACGAGGCTTTTGCTTCCCCCACTGACACCCCAACACAGTCAGCAGGAGCAGCAAGGAAAGGGGTGTTTGTTCAGAGGAATAAAGTCCTCTGAGCAGGGGAGGTCTGTGCTTTCAAACAGCTCTTACTGACAACACAAAGGATTGGGGCACTTACGCTTGGTCACAACCGGTAGGGGTCAGGGCCGGGATGTCACGGGGTGATGATGGGATGGCTCACAGAGTGTGTCCAGTGCTGACCTGGGGAGAGAAGAGAGCATGGATTTTACTGGGACCTGCACTGGACCTGATGCTGTCCAAGAACTGGGAGTGAGGATCACTGGGCAGACAGAGGCCCCGTGAAGGCACCTGCTGCCGACACTGTAATGTCACCAATTCCTGCCAACACAGCACTCCAAGCCACGGTAGGCCCAGAGGAATCTGAGCCTGGCACAGAAATCACGGCTCAGAAAAAACATTAAATAGTTGAAGTAATTAATTTGCTCTAATGTCTCCTTTAGCATCTGGCCAGGCCCAGACACACCTCTGCATCCTTCTGATGGTGCCCAAAGCCACCCGGCGGGGAGCCCCTGCTCCCGTTCCCTGAGGCACTGCTGGAAGTACAGGGAGAACAGGAAGGGGCAGAGCTGGTGCCAGAGCCACAGCATTCCACTCCTGGAAAGTGGAGGATGGGGCAACATCTCCTTTTCATTCTGCCAGACCAGAAGACCACAAGCCCTCAGAGTGGAGGTGAAGCAGCTGGGAAGTGCTGCTGGACCCCGGCAGAGCGAGAGCAGCGCCCGCCCCAAACCAGCTCTGTGCAAGGCAGACCCTCCATCTGCTGCCAGGGGCACCCAGGGCACTCCCAGGGCGGTTTGGGAAGGGCTTTCCTGCTTTCCATACAGCGCTTCCTGTTTGCAGGCAGCAACTTATCCAGATATTTGCATGTGACAGGCTGGGCTGGCTCTGCAAACTCTGGGGCCACCGGGCTGGCAGCGAACGGCCCGCGTGCCACCCGCTCCCGGCACCGCCAGCACGGCCCGTGAAGCTCATCCAGTTCCACCCCCTTCCACCAGCCCAGGTTGCTCCAAGCCCCGTCCAACCTGGCCTCGGACACTTCCAGGGATGGGGCAGCCACAGTTTCCCTGGGCAACCTGTTACATCCCCAGGGCTCCGAATGGCCGGCACAGGCAGCGCGGCCTCTGCTCCGTGCTGAGCGGCTCTCAGCCAGAGCGAGTGAATGCTTTGGAGAGGAGTTCATTATTTAGGTGAGATAAGGCTGCTGTGCTCCCAGCCCACGTGCCTGGTGGCTCAGGATGCTGCCCAGACAGGGGGCAAAGCCACCAAGGGAGAGGGGCAGGTGCCAGCATCCCTTCCCGCATTCCGCGACGCTCACAGCGGGAGCTGCCCGGGATGCCACTGACTGTGATGTGCTGTCTCAGGCATGTGACAGAGCCTCGCTCCTGCCCACACACACCAGGCTGAGCAGCTGCTGGCGTGCAGGGAGCTGGGAATGAAAAGGGGCCTCGTCTGCCTGGGCTGGCAGCGGCTCCTGCTGGGTGCGGCGCCTTCGGCTGAGAGCGGGAGCTCCCACCAGGCTGCGTGAGCCTTCATCTGGCCCCAGAGCTGCACCCCCTGCCTGGCCCCAGCTCACACAAAGCCTCGCCCAAAGTCTGCTGTTTTGCTCCCACAAAACTCCATTTGCCTTTCTCAGCACACCCGTGGCATCCCGCTGCAATCCAGCACCGTGGCTCTTCACGCAGCCGCTCCCGTCATTGTGCTAAAGCAGAGGGAGAGAGCAGTGAAAAGCCTCTTCCCAGCTGTTGCTGAGTGCAAAGGGAAAAAAAAAAAAAAAAAAAAAAAGAGGAAAATAGCTGAAGATCAAAGAAGGGACACGCACAGCCCCGCCCTGGCTGTGCCACCTGCAGTACCTGGGAAGGCTGGTGGCACAACAGGCTCCTGGCACGGGAAGAGGCAGCGGCTGCCTCCTTCAGCCTCTGCTGTGGGAGCCGCCCCGTTCCAGCCAGGCTGCTCCATCTCACCTGCAGCACAGACCCCACATCTTCTCCCATTTTCCCTGGCTGGAGTTTCTGAGGGGTGGCACAGGCTGGGGGGGTCACACCAGCCCCGAGTGTGTCCTCGGGGTGCTGGGGCCTGTCCCAGCTGCCTTGTCACCACAGGTGCTCCCCCAGCACCAGGCAGGGCATCCGAGGGTTCGGATCCAGAACTGTCCCTAAAGCAGCACTGGAAGTACCTCCCAAAGGAGCTGGAATGTGATTGTGGTTTCCTGCAAAGGGCTGAAATTCCCAGACGGTGCAGTGTGGTCCTTTGGGAAAAGACTGGCTGGTGACGGGCCCATAGCAACCAGGTGTTCCCACCATCATATCCTTGTTTGCTGAGCTGACTCCAATTAATGAATGAATTAATCTTGTAACAGCCTTGACCCACAGCAAACCCCTCTCCAGACTCTGCCTTGGTCTTGCCTGTTCAGAGAGAACAGCCTGGTGGGTTCTGCCATTGCCCTCATCTGCATAATCAGGGGTGAGGGAAGCGAGTGGGTAATTACAGCCTGGAGAACAGTCTGCTCTTCAAAGCCTCCAGGTCCTTTCCCAGAGCTCTCGGCCCGCACCGTCCTCGGGTGCAGGATTACAGAGGGGACACTTCTCCAGCACCCACCATGGCCAGGATCCCATCCTGCATCCCCTGGCTCTGCTCAGCTCCACAGCTCAGGTGGGTCTGGCTGCTCCTGTCGGGCTCTGTGTGTTCTGCTGTACCTGGAGGCTGAGCTTTGAGGTTCACCTGTCCCAGGAGAAGGGGCAGGTGCTTTGTCCGTGGTAGCTGCTCCCATGGAAGGCAGGTTGTGTTCCACCTGGGCTGGATTTCCTGCTCCTCTCCATCAAGGGGGTTTCCAAAGCCAGACAGCAATGCCTTGGTTTGTGCTCTGGTGGTGCAGCCCCTCGCAAAGGTTGCTGCTGGCAATGCTCGTGGCTCTGCTCTTCCAAATCTTGCAACAGCTGGAGTTTGTTTCTCTTTGCTTTCATTCTTGAGAATGCAGTTCTGCTAACAAAGGCTGAAATTCCCATGGGAAAGCGTTGCTGGTTCCTGAACCTCCTGAGAAAGGCTCAAAAACACCTCTGGAAGCTCAAAAGACAGAGGCACACAGGGTGATGGGAGTTAAATACTGTGATCTCCAGGATAGGAGGGAGAGCTGGTCGGGCTCTAGACAATGAGTTGGCAAGTCTGAGCTTCTGCCTTCTCATTCTGGTGCTGCTGGATGGTTTGCTCTGATTTGGGCGATTTTTTTTGGGTTTTTTTTTAGTTTTCTTTTCTTTTTAAAAGTGCCTCTGTGGTTTGTCCCTGAGGGACTCAGCTAAGCCTTGCAGTTTGTGTCGGGTTCTGTGTCAGTAACACAACAAAGGAGCCGGTACCTGGCACAGGTGGAATCTTCCCCAGCCTCCTGTCCCCATGGCCTGTAGGTTTAAGGTGGGGGGAGGCTCAAGGGGGTGGTGGATCCTGCTCTACTGGCGGAGCAGAGACACTGAAGCCCCTGGTTTTATTCCCAGAACATCATCTGGGATTCGAAGCAGGTTTGTGGGCTGGGTGTGTGAAATGTCAGTACCGAGGCAAACCTTCTCCCCCCTCCCAGGAGAGGAAAAGTTATTCATTTTGGAGATGACAAATGCTCTCTAATCCTGCAGTAAAGAGAAGAGTCAATATCGCAGGCGCTGAACGAACGAGCCTGCTCAGGGCTCTCCCCGGCCAGGCTGAGCAGCAAATTGCTTCGGAAATGGTCCTGGAGAGTGGCATTTCAAATACATTTCAGCAGAGAGCACAAACTGCAGCCATTCTCGGGTCAGGGCTCGCTCGTGCCGAGTCCAAGGGAGGCCGAAGCAGAGCCGGGAGGGGAGAGGACGTGTGGGAGCCGCCGGCTCCTCGCTCTTCTTCCCACCCCTCCTGCAGCCCTTTGCTCTGCCGGGTCCTTGCTCTCCTTGCTGGGGCTGTGGTGGATGTGCTCCCGGAGCCATGACAGGCTCCTCTCGGAGTGCGGGTCAGAGCCATCAGCACAGCCTTGCTGTGAGGGGATGAGTGGATTGGGAAGGGGAGCAGGTGGGATGGTCCGGGCTGACACAGCGGATGCCGCGACCGACCCCTGATCGATTCTGCTGGCAGCCGGTGCTGGCCTCTCCCAGCGCAGGATGAGAGCTGTCAGATGTTAAATCAAGATAATAATCTGTCTGCCCGGAGCTCTGAGCGGGCCTGGCTGCTTGGGCAGCTCCCAGCACAGCCGGGTCCCCGCGCTTGCCAGAACACATCAGTAACTTCCCAGAGGATTCACGGAAAAAAAGGGGAATCACACCCAAATCGCACCACAAGACACTCCACACGCAGCCCCCCGCTCTCCCGGGGAGCTCAAGGACCCCGGCTCGAGCACATTCGGTCTGTAAGCACAGTCCTGCCTCCCGCACAGGCCTGGAGCCTGGGCTGCTCCCGTGGGCCGAGCCAGCTCTCCGGGCTGGGGATCCCTGAGGAGCCTGTCCCAGCCTGCTGCCCTCCGAGGGGTGACAGCCGACGTGGGAGTGTCACGGCTCATCTCCCTCCCACTGGCACCGCTGGGGTGCCCTGGGTGAGGCCAGGGCTTGGCAACCTCACCCGCTGCCTCCTGCATCTGCTCACCAGCCGTGCTCTGCCCTCCCCTCAGCCCCTCCTGGCACTGCCAGCCAAAGCCTCGCTCCCTGACAACCCCAGCACCGACAGAGCAGGGAAAATGGGCGGTGAGGTTTTTGGAAGGCTCCATCCAAGGATGATGCCACTGGGCCCGCTGGGCAGGGCCCGTGGCTGCCAGGCAGGGCGGCAGCTCCGCTGACTCCGGATTCCTGCTGTCACCGTCTCCTCGGAGAGGCGGCGGAGCTGCCCACGGGCACGCTGTGATCCTGCCACACAGCCACCCCCTCCGTGCCGCTCTGGAGTGGGAGCGGGAACGGGCAGAGCTGCTTCCTCTCCGCTCGGCAGCTGGATCCTGCCAGCTGCCAGCCAAACCTCTGGCCACAGGGAGAGCTCCCGGCCGCAGGGATGGAGCGAGACGGGGAGCGGTCGCAACCTGGAGCGAGCTGGTATTTATAAAATCCTCGCTGTGCTCTGAGGACAAGCCTCCCTCGGCAAGCAGCAAGAGGATTTGATGCAAGAAAAACAAACCATCTTCCTTTTTAAAGCCACGTCTGTTCTTTCAGAGCCATGGGCTCCTGCACTCGCTGCTCTCTGTGCCAGTCCCTGGGAGAGCACAGCGGGGGCATGGGGCTCACCCAGGAGTATGGCCACCTGCATCTTGCTTAAAAATTCTGGGTGGGGGCATGAAACACTTTAAAAACCAGAATTAAGCCTTGAGGAGGCACAAACAGGACCTAACAGTTGTGGGCAGCATCAGTTCCGTACTCGGCTGAACACCCAGGGCTGTTTTCCAGCCCCAGGATTGTCTGCTGTGAAGCACCACAGATCATTTCAGCACCAGCTGATGGCAGCTGGATTGCATGTGGAGTTTGGGAAAGCTCCCCTGCTCCATCCCCCTGCTCCCTGTATCCAAGTGTGACCCGGGGGGGATGTGGATGGGGAGGAGAGGGGCACACTCAGGGAGCAGACCCACTCCTGGCTCCGGCTCCCGGGGTGCTGCAAGATGGAGCCTTGTTTTTTCCGGAGCCGTGCCCTGCGCAGTCACAGCTGACAAGAGGGACACAATCCCTTCCCTGTTAGCTGAACAAAACACAGGGACCTGGTGTGTTTGCTCATGTGTGACCCTGCTGGGCTCAGGGCTGTGCCTGCTGCTGCTGGGGCCGGGCTCTGCCCCAGCCCACCCCAAACCCCACCAAAGTGAAGGCAGCTGCAAATTCACTGCAGCGTGTGCTGGAAACAGTCTGGTGCTTCCATACCGGCGCTCACCCGGGCCTTTTCCAGGGACAGAGCCGACTGGTGCACACTCTGAACAGCCCAACTTCTCATGGGGGTCCCAAAGCCTGGCACCCTGATAAACCTGATGGCAACACAACCCTCACCAGAGGAAATCCTGGCAGGGGCTGCCCATGCTCTCCCCATGCTCCCCAAGGCCAGGCAGGAGCTGGGCACAGGGCAGTGCAGCTGAAGGGAGAACAGCGGGATGTGCCCACAGCAGCTGTAAGGAATGAGGTCACCTCTGAACACACCGATGGGGTTGTGCAGGGTGACAGGAAGAGAGGTTGATTTTAATCAACTGGGGGGAAATCAAGTTTACATCAGGCAGCGATTGCTTCCCATGCAAGCAGCACGGGGCCAGCACCCCTTGTCTCCCAGGAGGTCATTCCAGCTGATCCAGGCTTGGGGGAATGGCATTTTTTAGGGATACCATGCAAATCCACATTTCCTCCATGAAGGACTCCTGCCTCCCTGAGCTGCTGCTCGGCCTCCCCCAAAGGGAAGGACCTGCAGCCACTCCCCACTGTGGGGTGGGATGGTGGAAACAGGGACGATTAAAGTCCCATCAGTCCAGAAACCCCAACCCACCCTGCTGGGGTGAGCATGGCAGCACCTGTTGCTCCTTCCTGCTGGGAAACTCAAACTTGCTTATTACTATTTTATATTATTTTTAAAGCAGGGAGTAGCCACAGAGCTGAGCCCACAAGCTGCCTGCACTACAGGTGCCCCAGGAAGCGTGGGCAATGTATTTGCCTCCCATTCTCAGGCTTTATTCCCAAGCATTCAGGGAGCTGAGGCTGCTGCTCAGAGATTCCTCAGCTGTTTCCAAATGCCAGAGCCCTCTCTGCTACATGCTCACACTTCCCTCTGTGTTATGGTTGCTCAGAGTGCCTTTCTGGAAGTGATAAATAGGGGTGTGTGTGGTGAGGGTTGTGTGCCCGGAGAGGCGGGGCTGGGAGAAGCTCCCGTGCCTGGTTTGAGGCATTAGCCCATTCCAGGGAAAGCCACCCTGGAAGGAAGGTGGTAGCAGGAAGCCTGGAAGGCTTCTCTGGTGCACAGCCTCGTGTAAACAGCTCTGGTAGGGCCAGTGTGTGGTGAGTGGGAGAGAAGCTGCTCCTGGTACCCACTGCCATGCCCAGGTGCCTTTTCCCGTCTCCTCATTCCCAACCTGTTTTTGCCTGCCCAGATGTGCAGGTGGCCAGTTCCCTGGGACAAAGCTGGTATCCACTCTCAGAGTGGAGGGCTGAGACTTTCTTGCATCCCTTTCCTCCCTTCCATGACGTCTGGCTCAGACAGGTTTCCCCCCACACCCTGTGCCTTTCTAGCACTGGAGCAGCATGAGCTCTCTGCCTTTCCAGCTCCGAGATTCCAGCTGGGATCAGGTACTGAATTAAGCCATGCAAATTTCCATCTTGCCCTGACCAACACGAAAGCAGTGCCAGAGCCCAGAACAGACCCTGCAGCACAGCAAGGGCTCAGATCAAATCCCTGTGAGTTCACCCTTTGTTCCTGGGAGAAACTGGAATGTCGGTGCCCGTGCCCAGGACCCAGGCAAGCCCTCGGGGGCAGGAAGGACAGGCAGAGCTGCACGTTCACACCTTGCGGGCATAAATCGATTAAAACCTGCTGCATTACTGCTCCCCTGACGTTCACCAGGGTCACGTCAGCCAAGCCGTGGCAGCAGATCTCTGCCAGTGAGGAGCAGCACGTGCCCCCAGAATTAGGGACCTTTCTTTCTCATTCCCTGGGAACCAGAGTGCCACAGAGCTCATCCCAACCACGAGAACGCAGCACACACCAAGGTTTACGGCGAGGCCTGGGGGAGGAATCCACTCCCTGCCAGAGCAGGGACAGCTGATCTGGTGTATCATAAGGGAAAACAGTGTTTTTGTCAGTGCTAATCCTCCACCATTCCTGTGGCAGGGGCATTAGGGATAAACTGAACTTGCAACATGATATTAGGGCATCTGCCAACACTCAAACCTCCAGAATAAAAGGCTCATTTGCTGCCCAGTCGAACAGGTTATAATCCTGCCCCATCTCCCTACAGCCAAATGCCACTCATTGATTACTGGTGTTGCTCAAAGCAGCTGCTCCGGAGCTGAGTCAAGGGCCACGCACACAACCCGTCTGGATGAGAGGCCGGGCAGCCGCAGGCACACGCCGGGGTTTGGTGGCACCGGGGTGCCCTGAGAGCCGGGGGTGCCCAGGGCAGGAGCCAGGGAGAGATGTTGAGAGGGGGGGTGCCAAGAGCAGGAACGAGGGATGGATGCCAAGCTGGGGGTGCCCAGGGCAGGATCCAAGGATGGGTGCTGAGAGGGAAGTACCCAGGGTAGGATTGAAGGATGGGTGCTGAGAGGGAAGTGCCCAGGGCAGGATCCAAGGATGGGTGCTGAGAGGGAAGTGCCCAGGGCAGGATCCAAGGATGGGTGCTGAGAGGGAAGTGCCCAGGGCAGGATCCAAGGATGGGTGCTGAGAGGGAAGTGCCCAGGGCAGGATTGAAGGATGGGTGCTGAGAGGGAAGTACCCAGGGTAGGATCCAAGGATGGGTGCTGAGAGGGAAGTACCCAGGGCAGGATCCAAGGATGGGTGCTGAGAGGGAAGTGCCCAGGGCAGGATCCAAGGATGGGTGCTGAGAGGGAAGTGCCCAGGGCAGGATCCAAGGATGGGTGCTGAGAGGGAAGTGCCCAGGGCAGGATCCAAGGATGGGTGCCCTGCTCCGGTAGAGCCCGCGGTGGGGCTGGGGCTGGTTCCACGTCCAGCTCTGGTGCAGCTCCGAGGTGACACCCCGCTCCCTCGCCGGGCTTACCCGCGGTTGGAGCACCGGCCACCCCGTTCTTGCCGCGTCCCGCTCCTCCGGGCACCGCCGGCAGTGCCGCCGCTGCCCCCCCGTCCCAGGGCAGCCCCCGGCCGGGGCCGCGTCCCGCGGGTTGCTGAGCCCTGTCCGGGCACAGCCGCACCCCCGTCCCGGTGGGGATGGAGGGGCGGGATCCCCTCGCGCCCCCGTCCCGCCTGTGCCGGCAGATCCAGGAGGGCTCCGGGGGTCGGCCGGGGTTCCCCCCGCGGGGCCCCGCGAAGGAGCGGGGCGGGCTGGGGACAGCGCGGGGGGAACGCGGCGGGGCCCCGCAACCCCGGCCACGCGGGGCCAGCCCGAGCCCCCTCCCCGTGCCCCGGCTCCCCCCTCCCCGCCCCTGCCCGTCCCTACCATGGCTCCGGGCGGCGGCTCCGCGCTCCCTCGCGGCCGTGGCGGCGGCGGCGGGCCGGGACTTTTATCGTGCTCGGCCGGCTCCGTCTCGGCGGTGCCACCTGACCGCGGAGCCGGGGCCGCCCCCGCCCGCCGAGCCGCCGTTACCAGGCTACGGGGGGCGGCCCGGCCCGGCCCCCGGGCGGGGGCTCCGGGAGACCGGCCCCGCTTAAAGGCGCCGCCGCCGCCGGCCCTGTGGGGAGGGGATCGCGTGTGGGGCGGGGGGCCCTGCGGGGAGGGGATCGCGTGTGGGGCGGGGGGCCCTGCGGGGATGGGGGCGAGGGGTGTCCCGATGGGGACGTGGCGGGGATACGACTGTGTGTGGGCGCAAGTGGGGATCCCTGTGGGGACGTGGCAGGGTCCCTGTAGGGATGGGACCGCGTGTGGGGACAAGTGGGGGGCCCTGTTGGGGTGGAGACAAGTAAGGGTTCCGGTGGGGACATAACGGGGTCCCTATGGGGACAAGTGTGGATTCTAGTGGGGATGCAATGGGGTCCCTGTGGGAATAAGACTTTGTGGACGCGATGGAGTCCCTGTGGACAAGCAGGGATCCCTGTGGGAATAGGATGTGTCAAAATCAATGAAGGCACATGAGAGGGTCCCTGTGGACACGGGGATGTGGCAGGGTCCCAGTGAGGACACGGCAGCGTGTGGGGATGGGGCAGAGCCCATGACATCCCTGTTAGGGATGGGACATGTCATGTCCCCATGGGGACCCTGCCAGTGCGTGGGGACAAGTCCCGTGGCCCGGTGGGTGCCCAGTGGGGAGGGAGTCAGTCCTAGGACAGAGAGAAGCCAGTTTTTTGCGACAGGGACATCCCAAGCCACAGCCACTGCTCCTCCCCACGTTGGGAGCAGGGTAAAGGAATGGTGGGTGGCTCGGGGGACCCTCACTCTGACAGCTCCTCATGGCACCGTGCTGGGGGCCAGGCTGGACCCCTGCCCACATCAGGGTGGGCTCAGGTCCTTGGAGAGGGATGCCATGGGCTGGGATCGTTCTGGATGGATGCCTTGGGCTGGGGAATCCGCATGGCAAAGGGCAGAGTTTGTCTTAGCTGGAAACCGTGGGGCGAAGGTGAAGGGTCTGCTCCCACCACCTCACCCCCATGGCAGGGACGGGACAAGGCTGGCACTGGGAGAGAAGGAGGAGGAGGAGGAGGACAGCCTCCGCCTTAACCCCACGGCTGCTGGAGCGAAGCGTGGCCGCCCCAGCCTGCTTTTGTCCGCTCTCCGGTTTTGCTGTCGCACGCTCAGACCGAAATAGCCAAAATCCCTAATAGGAAGCTTCCCCCAGCCCGAGCCCTCGGCTGGTATCTCGCTCGGGCAGGTTTCATGACTCAGCAGCCCAGATGGAGCCGTCCCTCACAGCCCTCAGCTCCAAATCTGTTTATTGCTCCAGAGGCTGTTTTTCCAAGAGCTTCGCTGCTTTATAACAGCCAGCGCTCTCCCTTAAAACCCTGCCTCTCCAGCGAGGGCTCGCGTCACACTCAGCGCGGAGGTGGGCAAGGAACAAAAATAGACAAATTAAGAAAACCTCAAAAGGCCAAAAAATGAAAATGTGAGGGGTTTGGCTCTCTGAGCTCTGAGGTTTGCTTTGCCTCCGTGTTGCATCAGCTCTGCTCTTCCTCTGCTGCCTTCCTGGGATCTGCACCATCTCGGGGGCAGAGAAGGATCCCTGGGTGATCGCAAGTCTAAGAGGAGCTGAGAGACAGCTGAGCCCTCTGGGGTGTCCCCCCAGAGCTGAGGTCGAGGGACTGTGCCCTTGGTTGGAGGGTGAAGCCCTGGCAGTGCAAACCTGGGGTGGTGTCGGCCACAGGCAGCACAGGGAACAAAAAGGATGGATTTTGGGGTGGCAGTTCCCTCTGGAGTTCCCTCTGCAAGCATCTAAACCCCTCATTCCCCCTCACCACCATTAAATGAGAAACAGGCTCTCGCACAGCTCCGGTTCCTTGTCCTGGGTGGTTTTTAACTACTCACACAACCGCACAGGTGCTTTCAATGCTGGTGTAATTTGTGCTTTTAACCTTCACTCTGCCGGGAGCTTTATGTGTTTTTAGTGTGGGATAGAGGATGCAAAGAGAGAAACTTGGGAGGCCTTTGACCCAGGGACACAGCAAAGACAGCAGGGAACAAAGCGAAAAGGGAATGTCAGCTCCTCCCCACACTCAGCTCTGGCCAAGGGTTCACTCATGGGAGTGGGGGGCACTCAGTGGTGTCTGGGGGGCTGCTGGTGACCCCCACCCCTCCTGCCAAAAACTGTGCTGGCCAGGATGGATGCACGAGGGGCAGGTGGGACAGTGAGGGTTTGCTCCTGAGCACAGGGGAGGGCTGGGCAGTGGGTGCTTTCTCAGATAGCTGCTCGCTCTCTGCCCTGCTATGGGGGGACAGCAGGGCCTCTGTGGGACCCCCAGCCCTGGGGAGGCAGCCCATGCTCCCACCAGGTGAGGTGGGGCAGCAGCAGCTCTCCTGTAAGGCACACATCGTGTCATAGGCAGATTTTCCCCCTTCCCACAGGAACTGTGCATCCACACGGGTGGAAAAGTTTCAAAGACCATGTGGGGACAAGATGCCTGAAGCAGGACCAGCCCCCCTTGCTGGGCACCCCACGGTGCCTTTGGGGGCGATGGTGTTGGAAGGGTCAGGACTTGACTCTGATCCCTGTGGGTCTCTTCCAGCTCGGGATATTCTGTGAATCTGCAAAACTTGCCCAGCCCAGCCTGGCAGATCCGTGCCGTGCTGGGGCGAGCACGGTCAGTGGGTCTCGGGCACATTCCCGAAGGGAGCGCCCGACCACAGTCCATTAACTGGTCGTTAAGGCCATTCCCTTAATCACTGGGTGTTTTCCTGCTCTGTATCAGGGTGTGCTCAGGGTCATGAAGGCTGAGTGGGGAGCAGGTGGCTGCCTCCCGCACAGCCGTGGCAGTGCCTGACTCTGCCGCCATCCATCCATCCATCCATCCATCCACCCATCCATCCTCTCCAGTTGCCATGGCTACGCCAGAGTTTACTCTTCCCCGCCTTCCACCGCCTGCACGGGTGTGATGTAAAAAAAAGGTCCCTACACGAGGCGAAAAAGCCCAGGGACTGGGACCTCCTGCTTTTTGGGAGCAACAACTCCATCCAGGGTGGTCAAACCGCGGTGTGACAGGCACTGAGTGTTCTGGCAGCACCTGCAGCCCACCTGAATGGCACCTTGGAGGCCTTCAGGGGAGCTGTGGCATGATTTTGGACTACTGCCTTCCCCTCCTGGCCTCCCTGATGGCGACAGGGACCCAGGGGAGGCGGGAGTGATCTCCTGGGGACAAATCCAGGCGCGGAGCCATCGTCCGCCTGGCGCTCAATGCGAGGTGACAGCGCGGAGCAGAGATCCCTGAGCTGCGGCTCCTTAATAGGGGAGAACAAAACCCGAGCTTGGGTCACCACGTGGGATCTCAGTGGCCAAATGTGGGTCAGCAGAGGCCTCGCTGGGGAGGCAGGAATGTCACAACACCGCAGGGGTTTCACAGCACCACAGGGCAGTCACAGCACGGCAGGGGTTTGTCCCTTTTCCAGGGGCATGAGGAGCAGAGGGACAGCATATCCCAGTCCACGGCCACGTTCCCTGGGCAGGGGGATTTGGGTGAGGGGCTCCTGGGATGTGGCTGGGGTGCAGTTGGCTGCGAGGGTGTGTGACCATTTCCAAACCCATGGGTGCTCTGATTCACGGGGCCAGTGGGTGAAGCGGGAAGCATTCCCAAAACCTGGGTGTGCTGCACCCGGCTGTGCTCAGCCATGGGGCAATCCTCGTGCCCTGCCCGTGCACCCCAGGATTCCTGCCTGCTCCTGGACAGCTGGTCAGGCTGCCTGTGCCCCAAGGCCAATCTTCCCTCTGAGGGCTGTGGGTGACCCTGAACTCCACAGGATCACAGCTCCACTATGTGTTTGTTGCACCGAAGGGTCCCCTCCTCGCTTTGACTGGCCCCTCGGTAGCAGAGGTGCAGGGATGGTGTGTTGTGCAGGGACCCCGTGGTATGGGCTGTGTTTCAGCAGCTCCCTCGGTGAGGTGCTGGGCACAGAGGGTGCCCGGGTGCTGTTTGGCCTCGGGAGGGTGGGGTGAGTTCCATGGGGCACTCACCCGCTGAGTCACGGGGCTGTGCAGCCAGAGCTGTGCCGTGTGTGCCTCTGGCCTGGCCCAGGGGTGATGCTCTGTGTCCTTCCCTGACCCCCTCCCCGCACCCCGGGACAGACTCTGTGGCCAGGCCGGGCCATGAGGGCTGGTGGCTGACGTGGCCTGGCAGCTCAGCCTTCCCAAAGGCGATCGCTGCTCCTTCTGCCTCTCCCACCGAGGCTCCCTCCTCCCCATCCCAGCCTGCACATCACTGCCTGCCTTCCAGGGTAGCTGAGCTGGGGGCTCACCCCATCCAGATACCCCAGCCAGCCTCTGGAAACCCAGCCTGGGGGGTGCTGTGGCAGTGCCTGTCCCTCCAGCACTGCACAGGGTGCTCCGAGCTCCCGTCCCCATTTTATGGGAAGGGCTGGGGAGTCCTGGGGCCTGCAGATGCTGGTTCATAAAACACTGACTTTCCAGACAGGCTTTGCAAAAGAAATGAGACGCTGGTGATTGTTTGGAGAGCTAAGGGGATCCCAGGGTGTGTTCCCTGGAGCAAAGCATGATCCTTTCTTGAGGCTGTAGAGAGCCTGTGGCGGGGCAGAGACCCAAAATGCTGGACACCTGTGTGCTCCAAACTGCTGCTGCCACACAGTCCTGACCCTGTGCTGCTGCGGAGTGACAACACAAGGCTGGGTTGTGTGGGCTGGCTTGTGGTTCCCCTGTGGAACCCTGTTTGTCTCCATGGTGGGATGGGGGCACAGGGGGAATGGGGGCTGCAGCCATTTGTGTGTGTGAGGCTGCGGGTGGGTTCACTCCCCGACACTCTCCATCAGGCCGCAGTCACAGGGAGCGCGGTGGGAACGCGCCTGCTCTTCCCGTGTCACTGTGAGTGCTTTCTCCACGCTCACCGATAAATCCGTGCTGGTTTTTCCCGGCAGGTCACCGAGCCAGTTTGTTGGCAGGGCAGAGATCACTGTGGGGCACTGCTGCATGGTTTGGATTTTTCCCTCTCCCGTGTGGCACCAGGACGGCAGCTCTGGGGTTTCGGCGCGGTGTTTGTCTCCCGAGGAGGTGGTTTAGGTTTCACAGGCCCAACCTGATGGGAATTCGAGCAGCCACTAAAACTAGGGCTTCTCATGCCTTCGTTATCAGCGTTATCTGCTGGGCTGGGCAGCCGTGGGGAGCGGGGGAGCACGGTGGGAGCTGGTGGGAGCCCGTGCTGTGCTGGGGCGGCACGAGCCCCCGGGATCTGCTCCAGGCAGCCCCCACCTCCTGGGCTGAGTCACCAGCAGGCCGAGTGCATTTGCTGCTGGTGTGACGGCAGCTGTAAGTCCCAAAAAAACCCCCAGCACTGATGCTTTAATGACAGGCGGATAACACAGCCCCGAAGAAGACTCATCCCGCACATACCTCATTAGTGGTGACTAAGCCCGCACCGGGCTGGAGCAGCCACAGCCTTCCCACGTCACCCCAGCCCTGGTGTCACTAATTCTGCAGGTCCCAAGATCCCAAACTGCCCATCTCCTGCCTGTCCCCAGCCTTGTTCCATATTTAATCTTTCATGTTCACCTGAGTCTCTAATTAGGCTCAGCTGTGAGCCCACGGTGTGTAGTGAGGGCTGGCGTTCCCGGAGTGCTCTGTGTGTGGGACCCACAGAGCAGCCCACTGAAACAACCCCCACATTAGGGTTTTCCCTTTGTTTTCCCTTTCTTTTTGATTCCTCCCCCCTGAACTAGCACTAGGCAGGTGTGTAACACTAACCCAAGGCAGATATGAATCACAGAATCCCAGAATCCCAGAACAGTTTGGGTTGTAAGGGACCTTAAAGCTTATCCAGTTCCAACCCCCTGCCATGGGCAGGGACACCTTCCACTAGAACAGGTGAGATGAAGTGGGGACCCATTAACAGCAAAGCTCTTAAAAAAGGTATGTGTGGACTGTTTCGGGCTTTTTTCTCTTTTTTTTACAGTAAAGGCATGAATGGTCAGTTTGAGGTGTTCAAAAAGAGCTTTCTTTGTGTTTCTTTTCGCTGGCACATCTGTCCAGATTGCTCCTGTTGGGGTGAGGCAGGGCAGCAAGGGAACCCCAGGCGCTGCTTCCCAAGCCAGTATCCAGAGAAGCCAGACAGTGTCAAGGGCTGGAGCAGCCACCATCCTCCCCTGACACCCCAGCTGGCTGCCTTGCCCTTTAGAGTCCCCCAGATAAAAACACCCCCCGGCCTGGCAGTGAACGGGGCTCTGATCTCCCGGGGGCCTGCAGGGTCTGGGGAGGGGGAGAGACAGGCATTGTAACTGGAGCAGCATATCCATGGCAACCCCAACTTTTCATCAGTGTTAATTACTTACACAGTGCCAGAGCTGCGCGTGGCGCCTCCCAGATAAAGATACATCCCCCTTTCAAGCCTCTCCCAGTGACACCGAGGCGACAGCGAGCTCCAGGAGCCGGGTCTGGAACGCGGTGACGGAGACATTTTGTGAGGGAGAGAGGAGCTGGGACTCAGAGGAGGGACTGGTGAGGCAGCCAGGAGCTCAGGGCAGCTTTTCTCCCAGAAAACACCTTCCCAGAGTGTTGGGAAATGGCCTCAGCCGGTGTGACAAGCAGATCTGTACCCAACGTGCTGCTGTTGGGGCGTCTCTGGTGGCTGCTCCCTCGGTGGGGTGTGTGAGGCCGTGGCCACGGTGAGGGCTGGCAGCAGGTCACACTCACAGGCCTGTCTGGGTCCCTTTGGGGCACAGGGACGTCACTGAGTGGGATGAGGACGTGGCTGATCCTGGGATGGTCCCAGCAAGGTCCTAGAGTATTTGGCTCCTCTACTGTTTTGGTGCAACTCACGGCACAGGAGGCTGGGCAAAGGAAAAGCAGTTTGGCTGTTTAATGTTAAAATGGGAAAAACATTCCCGAGGCATCACAGCTCACTGTGTTGTTCCCTCAGCGTTCCCAGTTACAGAGTCTCAATTTTTACAGACTTCTTCAACGTGCAGTTTATTACTGCTGCTTTTCTTTAAATAGCATTATTTTCTAGGAAATGCAGTCGTCCCATCCCTACAGCTGCTGTTGTGCATTTATCTCCCCTCTCCCCGCGAGAAGCTGATGGATACAGATCCAGGCAGCTGCGTGACCTTTACAGTCTCACTCGGAGTCCAGGGACGTGGATGCAAGATTGTTTCAAGTCGTTCTGATTTTATTGCAAACCAAAATATACTTCACATTCAGTGGCACCTCAGGTCCACAGGATAATTACTCTTGGGGAAAAAACAACCCAAACCCCTTAAACAGGTATCGGTGTAGTTGTAGCTCACTTCGGTTTTTCCAGGAGATCCCAAACTTGAGAGCCAACACTCCACTTGCTTTAGTTTGTCAGGTTTTCTATGGGATGTTATTCCAGCATTACACCTTAGCAGGAAGCAGTCTGACGAACAATTTACTGTGCAATAAGCCACACCAAGCTGCATCTGCAAAGAGCCATCTTCATCATCCAGTTATTGCCAAATCCAAATGTTCTGTACTGAAGCTGCACAGAGATCAGCTGATGTGACAGGGGGGTCGTGTGTTCTGTAACCTGTTGCACCTCCTCACTGCTTGTTGGTCAGTGGGCACGTCGCTGACAACGCTGAGGGAGTAAAACCCCACAACAGGAGCTTCGTGCTCTTCACTCCTTAATTTCTGTGGGAGAACGCTGAGCTCTGAGTGTCCTTTTATTCCTGTTCCCAAAGGCTGCAGTGGCTGTAACTTCCAGCCTTCCCAACAAACTGAAGACTGAGGGATTATGTGTAATTTGACAATCCCAAAAGAGGGGCGAGCAGCTGAAGCTCGTCGGGTTGTGCAGTGCCCTCCTGCTGGGATATGTGCTAATACCACATGAAAGTAACAACTGTTGAGGAGACTCCCTGCCATGTCCTTTCCCATCCTTTATCACAATTAAGTTAAAAAGACCGGACCGCTGCAATCTCTATTTTTACAGCTGGGGGCACGTGCTGTCACCTCTGAAAGCTGCCACCGATTCAGGAAGGAGCACAGGGAGGGAGGGAGGGAGGGCTGCATTTCTATACCTGTAGTGCACAAAGTGGGGCTCTGTCCTTATTCTGTGCCACTGTCAGCATAAAAGTACCGCGATG
>NW_020955328.1:1423109-1437724 GCF_003031625.1 Empidonax traillii
TTTTAAAAAAAAAAAAAAAAAAAAAAAAAAGCCCCGAAAGGTTTCAAACAAAAGGAAATGTCCTTCATTCAACACTGGTAAAATCTTTCAGCGCTGTCAAAGTGACTTCAAAGCTTCTCCACATCTGCCTGCTCCAGCCAAAGCTGCCTGTCCTCAGGCCTTTGTGATGTACCCTTCTCTGATCAGGAAGTCATAGATTTTCCTGGTTTTGTTCACATCGATCTTGATGAGGGCTCGAGCCTGCGCCAGTCTCAGGCCCCCCTGTTTGTTGCACTCGTTCACTAAAGCAGCTTTATATTCCAAATAGGCTCCAGGGACCAACCTCACCATCTGACAGAGCTGCAAGACAAAAGGTGAAGTTAATAAACACCAACACTTGTCATGCTCCTCCATTCCCAGCTCCCTGCTGGGGGAGGAACATGGGGAATATTTTTCTGCAAACACTCTCAATGTGTTTTTTTTTTCACGGGGGAGGCCCACGGGAATGGCAGGAGGAGCTGTTTGGATCCACAGGTAGGGAGGGGAGGAGCTTGCTGGCTGCTGCATTCAAAAACATTCCTGACCGAAAAATAAAGGAGGAGGATGAAAGCAAGCCCTGGGCTGGCAGGAGCACAGCTCTGAGTGTGTTCTGTGTGGGCGTTGCTCCTTCCAAACCCCGGGAAGCAGATGCCAGACTTGCAAGCAGCAATTGGGCCCGCTGGCCAGGAGCCAGGGAGGGCATCTGGCTGCTAATCCCCTGCAGACTCGGCTTTAATACCTTCCACACCAGCAGCTCCGCCGGCCCCTCCGGAAGTCTGGCATGGAAGCTGCGCAGGGAGGGCATTCCGTGTGTGTGGAAGTTTGGGAAGGAACAGCTTTCCACAGCCCCTGAGCTGCCTGGCTGCACAGCTCCTGTTTAGTTCCCGAGGAGCAGCTGCCCTCCAGGAGCCTGGCCTTGCTCCCCACAGGGATCCTGCCTTGTCTCCTCTCCTTAGGAAGGAAATGCTTCATGCTCGTCCCTCCTTGATGGGAAATTGAAGAATTTCTCGGACCTCAGACTTTCTGTCTCAGATGACGAGGCAATCAGACTCCCCCCCGCCCCATTAATGCCCTGTCACCATTATTTGTGTGCCAAACAGAGCCAGAAATGCCCGTTCCATGTGGAGCTGGGAGCTGATTCCCAGCGCTGCCAGCTCCAGCCAAGGGGAGACGAACATGGAGGGAGAGGCTGGAATGCAGCTGTGCCTCATGGGCACTGCAATCTGCCCTGGGCAGTCTAAGGACTTCTATTAAAAAATAATAATCTTTTATTTCAATAGTTTTCCACTGAATTAGAGGACAGGCCTGCACCGGGCTGAAAAACTGAGTCATAAATGCACAACAGGCCCCCTTGCTGTGTGTTCCCCTCTCCTGGGGGCTGCAGCCCCATTTCTGTCAGCTCTGGTGATCTCACCTGTGCTTCAGGTGAGTGCAAGAGCTCTGTAAGATGAGCTGCAACACCAGGCTGAGATAACAACTCGTGGCTTACAGAAAGCCCAGTCCCATTCCTTGCCACATGTGCAAATAAAAACCTTGACAGATGCACTGTAAAGCAGAAATATGGAAAAACCATGAGAAGAACACTGTTATCACGTCCATGGCTCACATTTGTGAAACCCCACTACAGCTGGTTGAGGTTTGACTCTGAGATATCTCTAAAGGGAAGAGATTTGCTATTCTTGGGGTGTCCTGTGCAGCACCAGAAGTTGGACTTGATGATGCTTGTGGGTCATACTGGATCTTCTAACAGCACCTAAAAACACCCTGGTGCTCTGCACCTTTCTTTGCTAAATCAGCCAGTTTGCTGCAGCTCTGCAGGATGTGTGGCACAGGAAATTAAGCAGCCAGCTGGAAAACCTGAATGATTTTTGTGAGCAGGAAAAGCAATCTGGGCCTGTGACTGAGGTGACATTCACAGCCCCCCAGACACGGTGTGAGCAGCCCTGGGCTGGGAAGATACAGTCTTACGGAGATGATCTTTCCATCTTTCCTCACCTCCTTCTCCTTCTCGTTGAGTTTCTCTGTCCCTGGCAGCCCTGTGAGGTTCAGAGGTGGGGCGCTCCGTCTGCCTGCAGGGGTGAGAGAGGAAACACTCAACAACCGGGAGCAGTTTGGCTCTGGCTGCTCCTGAGGTGTGTCATGGAGGGAACTCAGTGCCTGACGTTAGCCCAGAGTGATCCAAGTGTTTACAGACAGGCTTATTTAGGGCTTAGCATGAAGCTGTGCTGATTGATAAAAAGGCTGATGTTGCAATGGACATAGTTCAGCCCTGTGAACGCTGCATGAGACTCCTGTGCTGCTGGATTTTGGGAGGAACTGCAAGACAGCAGCTTTTGTCAGACTGGCCCGAGCGTGGCTCAGCTGGGCTGAGCCTCCTGACTAACCCAGCTCAGGGAAGGTGTGCCAGGGTGTGCGGGACCGACCTCGGCCCTGAAACCAGGGCCTTGTAAGGATGCTGGGATTATTTACTGCCGTGATTACACAGCCAATTTCTCTGGCATTACTGACAACTTCATGAGGCAGAGTTGTCTTTAAATGCCTTTAAATAGGGTGCAGATACTGCGAAGGAAACGCAGTTTGGAGGTTTATTTTTGTCTGTTAGGATAAACAGTCCTGAAAGCAATATTTATCACAAGGTCATCTGCTGTTTCTCACTTTCACTATTGTTTATAATTTTGCTGGACTGTAGCTGGCACAGCTTAAGCTTCCACAAGGGCTGTCTACTTGCAGGTTTGGCTTCTTTTGCATAATAGCACTTTTTGGCAACTTCCAGAGCTCAGGACAAAGTTTGGGTTATTTATTCACATTTTTAAGTCTCTCGCCCCTGTGCTGTGGGTTGCATATTCAGCAGTTACAGACAGGTCTCTATCCCAGGATGACTTCCCAAATTCAGCAAAGTGATGAGGCCTTGGGAAACGGGCAGCTCTGTTTTCCCTGTGCTGGTGGCTGCTCCAGGCCCTGCCCTGTCCAGGTCCTGCCTCTGGCACTGGGGAGTCTCTCTGTCAACTGGGCACCTGCAGGAACAGATGGGATCTGGCTGCATGTGGGGAGTGCTCAGGGGAACTGAAGGACTAGAGAAGCCGGAGTGTGAGTCTGTGGGAGGTGTAGAGGAAGTTACTTCCCAGCACTGCTCCCTCTTCCCAAGGCCTGGAACGAGTGTGCTGTGACGAGACGCAGAATTTGGTTTGACTCTTTTATAAACCCAGAAAATACCACACACACACACACACACACACACACAAACTGCATTAAAGGCAGCACATTAAGGCTGCAAAGTTAAGAGCACAAAATGCAGAAGTGAGGCATTAATTTGCCCTCTTGTATATTCAGTGTGATGCAGCCTTTAATTAGAGCCACGTGGCGGCTCTTCCGCAGCATCCCCGCCGTTCCCTAGGCAGGATGTTTGCTTAATTAGCAGCTATATGGTATTTTGTTTGGGTTGTGTTCAACATGGGACGCTGCTTGTAAACACTGTGTGCTATCAGAGCTCCACAGGCAGCACGGTCCATGTGCTCCCGGGCTCTTCCCCTTCATGGGACACTGGGTACTCCACAAAAAACGAAGCTCATTCCTCCTTCCAGACCTTCAGCTGGGAGAGACTGTCCTCACTTCATGGACCCTGAGATACACAGGCCATTTTCTCTCTAAAAGACCAGATTTTGGCCATCACCAAATGTGTTTAGGACAGTGCATAGTGCACTGACTCATTGCTTGGTATCCTGACCCGAATTTCCAAGGCTCCTGGCAGAAACGAGGAAGAACACACAGACTCAGTGTCCAGCCCTGAGAAGTTTGACTCAAGTGGTTTCACGGCATCCACATAAAAACTGGGCGTAGGGACAGAGCTAAAGGCAGTTTCCCCTGGCAACATTTAACAACCTTGTGGTAAAACTTCATCCCAGTCTCAGTCACTGAATATCACCCTGTGACCTCAGCAAATGGGGTGGGAGTTTGTATGTTCATGAGGGCCTTGGCTGGTCCCTCACTCTGTCCTTACTGGGCGCTGAAAGAGGCTGGGGTCTTCTTGGTGGAAAAAAACCCCAGAATTTGTGCTTAAAGAATGTGAAGTTTCTTCTGTTCCCTGCCTTGCTAATGTAGCTTTAGGATTGGTTTTGACCTGTAGACAGAAAAATCTAGAAATTCAGAGAAAAGTCCTACAAGACATGCAAGGGGAATGAGCTGCAGATTGATGTAATGTTGACTTGAGCAGTGCTTAATCATGAGGCTTGAGACTGACACTTTAGCACTTGAGAAAAGGAGTCAGAAAAGGGCTGTCAGAAAGACATTACTGGGTTTTTATCAGATCATCTGACACTTACCTGTAGTTGAGGGAACTGGTACTGTGGGAGTCAGGCCGGAATCACTGGAAAGAAAGGAAAATTTCAAATTGCTTTAAGAATGGCTGCATATATTAGCCCTGAAAGTACTTCTTCCCCAGCTTCTAATAATGATACAATTCAACTTGCATAGCCCAAGCCCTGATCTGAAATCAATAGGATTTCTAAATATTTAGTGCTCCTACACTGAAGACCATGTCTAAAAAAACCCCAAAAAATAAATGTGGAGGAGGACACAATAACAAATTCAGTGGAGACTGACTGGGGAAATTCCAAACCATCTCCTGCACACAGGATGCACTTCCTTTACGTTGCAGCTTGCTCCTTAAATCAAAGTGCTCATGCAGGGTGACGACACATTAATAATGCTGCTACATCTCAAATCATTTGAAATATTCCAAGTGCCATCTGTGCCCTCATTAATACTCATAAAGACCTCATCTCCCTCCATGACTTTATGAACAGCAATTCAGTTCCTGAAATATAAAACACAGAAAACTGAGGATTTTGAGCCCTTAGCCCCTTCCTTGCCTGCCCTCAACAAACACTACTGCTGTTACCCACTTCTGACTTTTGCTGCAATAAATTGGGAATTAATTTGTTATTATCACACAGGAAGATGTGTTTGATGTGAACTAAATCATGGAATCCCAGGATAGTTTGGGTTGGAAGGGGCCCTGAAGCTCATCCTGTCCCACCCCCTCCCGTGGGCAGGGACACCTTCCACTAGGCCAGGCTGCTCCCAGCCCCGTCCAGCCTGGCCTGGGACACTCCCAGGGATGGGGCAGGTTCCTGGGGACCCTGTGGAGGTGCTCACATGTCTGCCTGGCGGCTGAGCCACTGCTGGCAGGCACTGCTGTCCTGGATGTACTGCAGCACCTCCGAGAGCATCGTGCGCTTCAGCCGCTCCTCGTCCCGGCTCTTCTTCAGGTGGTCGTAGGTCCTGGCACCTGCAGCAAACACAGAGCACCTCCTCACCACCTGCCTGGGCCACAGTGCTCACACTGTCCCTTCCTGCTTTAGGGAATAAGTGGGAAGCCCTGTAGCTCTGGCCCAGACTCTGCTGTTCTCCCTCATGACAACTGCCTGGCACCAGAAGGGATGAGATTCCACCCCGCACCCCTTCCCCCATTAATTTCAGGCCAAAAACAAACAAAAAAAGGCTTCCATGCTCCAATTCCAGGATAAAACAGGCCATTTCATTCATGTGGAGGTCTTAGGCTTCTCTCCAGATATCACACGTGTTGACAGGCAGTGAAAATGTCCAGAGAAAAAGCCCTGAGACCACTGTGCCATGGCATAGATGTTTTTTTCTGGGTCTTTCGCAGAGTGGTGACTAGAGCAGAGCTGTGCCTGACAGTGGGATTTCCCAGCTGATGGCTGAAACCAGCTTTGAAACGGCCCAGCTGGGCTGTGCATCACTCCTGAAGCCTTGTTCAGTCACAGAGCCAGGCAAATGCCTTTCAGAAAAAAAGTGTCTTTTTATTCAACACATCCCGAATGTTGTAAAATCATCCTTCCCCTCCGTGATGGATGGGAATGGGCTGAATAATGCATCAGGTACTTACTGCAGAAATTGGTGATTCCTGCTGCTCTGTATTCCTGGAGCCTCTTTATTTCCCTTCGCAGCTCAAACTCCACTGTTGGACCCCCCGAGGAAGCAGGAGGGGAATCCAAAGAACAGAAGTGGGTCAGTGGGGTGGATTGGGAATGTGGCTATTCCCTATCTGCCTACACAGGTCAGCTATGAACACACAAACCACGGCCAGGGTCAACCTCCCTCCACAGGATCTCAAACCCACTGTGTCCCAACGTTCCTCGGTCACAGATCTGAGTTTGTTTCTAACATTTGTGTGCTCAGAAAAGTTATTTTCTCTTCATGCATCGACAGTCACTTTGCCATAGCCTGGACAAGGCAAACAACAATAATGTGGGATTTCTGGAAGGCATTTCAATAAGTTTGAAACACCCCTCCAGCCAGGCTGCTTATGTATCTAATATCCTCTTAGAACTACCATTTTCATAAGCGGACCTTCCAAAATTTTTCCTTCCAGACAACTGTGGGTTTTTTTGCAGTCAGTAGGATGAAATTAGTAAATGTTTCTTTTGCTCAGAGATATTTCCTGCCTGTAGCTTTTATCAGCTGCCTTCCTGCTTCAGTTTCACAGGCAGCAAGTTTCCTTGTGGATTGGTTTCCTCCTGCTGCTCAGCAGATCTGTGCACTGCCTGTACCTGGCTGTCAGGTTCACCTGAGGATTCGCTGTCACTACAAACAACAAAACCAGGCTGCAGGAGCAGCACTCACATGTGGGACTCCTGATTTTGCAGGTTCATGCTTTTGGTATTTCACACAGGGTGTCCCGAAAACACAGTCACAACCGTGTAAATGCTTTGTTCCTCCTAATGAGCAACAATCTTCCCAGTTTAAGTCACGGAATGAAGCAGGATGTGGTGACTCGTTCTGGAATCTGCCTAAATGCAGGCCATGAGATGATTCAGGGATGGAACAATGCCTCTCCCTTAAGGTAAGGGACATAATGACCACTGCACTATGTAATTATGTGACAGAGAATAGTTTAACCTGTATCTTTCAAAGAATTCACAGTTTGCTGCCAGCTCCCAATCCCTCCATATGGACATAATATAGGGATTTTGTTCTTCCCGTGATACAGAGTCCCAGTAAATAAACAGTGGTCTTCTGATTAAAAAAAAATATTAACCTCTAACACACGACCAGAAGGTTCAGCCAACCGAGAACTCAAACAAGGAACTGGGACAACAGTTTAGTGGAAAAAAACCACTTGCTGCTCGCTTAATGTAATCAAACCACAAACATATTTGTTTTTCTGAGGCAGTCAGAGGCAGTGGGGAGGAGGAGGAGAAAAACAACCTGCTGCCCTCCAGGAGAGGGATATATTTAGGGGAACGAGCTGCTGGCCAGCCCTGGCTGTGCCTGTGGAAGAGCCCTCCCTGTACTCACGCGCGTGGCTCTCGATGAACTTGTCGTGCTCCACCGGGCCCAGGATGCGGGCGAAGCGCCGCATGGTCTCGTACAGGTCCTGCACCTCCTTCGGGTATCGCCTCTCCAGGACTACAGGGACACCAAGAAGGGACAAAAAAAAAAAGGGACATCACTGCTACTGTCAGGAGAAAACACATCTGTGGGACAGGAAGTGACTCCCAGCCCCTGAACCGGGGCAGCTTCGAGGTCTTGGCCGTTTTTGCGTCACAACTACAGATTGCTGAGGAGAAAGCAGTAAAATTATACAGCCCTTAAAAATCCTAAAAGCATAAGCAGTGATACTTAAATGTTGTATGGTCATTTCTTCCAATAGTGAGGTGCATTCAAAGGGCCTGGATTTCACCTTCCCCCACCCCCTCTCCCTACTCAGCAGAGCCTGAAATGCTTTTGAAGAGCAATTTTGAGGCAATAACTAAAACACTGAGCTGGGAGTAGTTGGAGCCAGACGGCTGGAAACAGTTGGGGCAGGAAATCTGCTGGAATTTGGACCATCTGAATATGGTCCAGCATGAATAACCCACACTGGTGACCTGGAAATGCTGAATGTGTGAAGTTTTGCCACTTTGAAGTGGAGCAGATACACCTGATACTCACTCTGGAATTTTCTGAGGTTGATCAGGCCATGATCTCGTATAATTCTGCAAATGAGAGCAAAATGGTATTAATGGGAGCCATTAACTCCTGCATTGCCTCACAAACACAAAGGCTTCAGAAGAAACTTTGATTTAGGCCATCAGAGGGGCCTAAAATTAAACATGAATGAAATTTCCATAACCCTTGAGCTGGCTGCAATGGAAACATGAGGCAGTGTGGCTTTAATCAGAGCAAATTTTGGATAGTGCTGTGCATTAGCCCAGAGCACAAAGGGAGCTGCAACCTCTTTAAAGGCTGGAAACGGCTTCTTTAGGCACAGATTTCACATCTACAATATCTTATAATTTATCCTTCCAAAATCAGAGGTAAAGAATGTCTCATGAACATGATTTCCAGCCTTAGAGAGAGATAAATGTCCCTCTGCTACAGCAAGGGGAGAGCTGGACTGTAAATCCCACCACTGGCAGTGGGAGGAAAGAATTTTTCCACGCCAGACTGGATTTTAAAAAGAGCCAAATGATTCAGGTAGCTCTGAGCTCCAAGTGCTCCTGACAGGACCGGGGGAAGGAGCAGAGGGAAGGGCAGGTGCATGAGAAACACATTTGTCTCCAGTTCCAGCAGTGCCATGTGGTTGTTTGCTCTGTGGTGACTGGGCTTTGGCAAATAAGGCACCACAGAGTTGGGCTGTCAAGGTCAGGCTGGGACTTGCTCTATAAAATCCATTTTATTTAGTATGGACAAAAATCTTCCTGTCCCACGCAGAGGCACCTCTCTGAGAGTGACATCAGCACTTTTGTGCCACTTTTCGGATTTTTGTCCCACCCTGCTTCAGAAGCTTCACAAAACCTGACACTGAGTGATGGAACTGAGCCCTGTGGCACTTTCCTTCAGTACGACATGACTGATCACGGTGGAAATTACACCACCTAAATACTTTTTATTTCTGAATTACAGAGAAGCAGGTCAATCCACATCCACTCTTCCCTGTCACTCGTGCTGCTCTGTGAGGAGGACTGGAGCAGCCTCGCTCCAAATCACTGATTCTTCCAGCAGGGAGTAATCCAGCAAGATATGATTTTAAATATTGAACAAAGTATGTGAAAGTTATAATAAAATTTAATTCAATTAATAGATTGAGTCATTCTAGAGCGCTGTCAAATGAACTGAATAAATTATTCAGCCTCACGTCAGCAATCGAGTTATCTTCAGTGTGGAACACTAACTTAGGGACCACTAAGAATTAAAAATAATGATGCAAATATTTCTGTGGAGAAAGTGGGGGTCCAGCAATTAGTCACAGCCTGGCAGCCTTTTTTTTTTTTTTCCCCTGAAGTAGGAAATTAATGATGTGCAATCCATCAGCATTGCACAGGGAGGGAAAGAACAGAGATTTGCCTCCTTCTGTCTGGTTCCAGCCCTGGATCTGTGATGGGTTTTCCAAATTCCGTCTAAGTTTCCATTCTGCAAATGGGACCTCGAAAGGTGTGTTGGAACACCGGGGACCAAAATGTATTAACGAAGCAAAGGAACACAGTTATTGCTTGAAAACTCACTTTTTCCTTCTCTGCCTTTCCTTTAACCTGGAATGATAGATATCTACAACTGCAATCTTCAGAGCTGCAAAATAAAAAGATTAAAGAATTCGTAAGTAATCACCGTGTGAGGCTGATTTTCAAGCACTCATTTCGTGGTAGGCTGAAATGGTCACTGCTTTGCTGTTTTAAAAGACTTGTGGCAATTCTACAGGGGCATCAGCTCACTAAATACTGACCTGCAGTATGTGCTACCTGTGGAAGCTTTTTTTTGCTTACTCCTTCCAAATTCATTGCTGTAAATACAATGTAAACATGAACCCGGATAGATCCTGAGAACTCTTTTCCTTCTTGGACTGTTTTACCATCAGCACTTATTTGTTCCTTCATACATGCAATTGTTAAGCATTTCCTCTGAAAAGCAAATTGATCAGATTTAAGGATCTGAGGTATCATCTTCGGGCAAAGGAACTCCAAAAAACAGACCCAGTTCTGAACTGTGAAGATTCAAAGTAGCCTTTGCTACAGTTCTTAAAAACATTTAGAAGATTCCAGCTTGTTAACTTCCAAACTTATCTGTCTGCCAGGAGAACAAAGAACAGTTCAGGACAATGTAAAGAAGGAAAAAGCCATGCTCATTAGAAATCATGTCCTTTCCCAAATCAAACCTGTCTGCAGGCTGGCTGATCCACTCACAGATCCTGCAGCTTCCTTTTCCTGTAACCATCAGGTTAATAAACTTTATTTTTTTTTTCCCTGTATATTCTTGAAAGACAAGATAAAGAGACACCTATCACCTCCCCCTCCCTCGTTCTGTTAAGTAACACACAAATTCTGGGTCATTTTGGCTGATTTCCTGGTGGCTTTTCTTTCCTTTACATTAATCATTTCCACACGCTCTGGGAAGGAAGAGACCTGAGCCCTGACAGTGGTTTAGAGGCTGTGAGACAACAACCAGCCCTTGGAAAAAGGGGAAGAACACGTCCCTTTTCATCCCAGTGCTGTGGGAACAGGGGTGGCCCAAGGGGGGGCAGAACCCAGAATCCATTTTCCCTCAGCAAAGCTGATAGTGGCAGTTTATTGATTGCACTCTCAGATAAATAATTAATAATGCAATCAAGAAGTGTGGTTATGTGTCTGGTTTAAGTATGTATTTATGTGCAAACACCAGGAAGCCCCCCAGCCCCTGGGAAATTCATCTGGGCATCCCTCTGGGAAATCAAATTTCATACAAACAGGGACAGCTGAAGCCCAAAGGCTGTGGGGACTCACTCAGGAGCCACAGTTTGGGGTGACACTTGCTGATCCCAAGCAAAGAAATCTTCAGTTTATACCTAATTATTTGATGCTAATCTCAGAGCAAAAGGTTCCATGTGAGCTGGGAGGGGTGGTGCAATACTCCTACTTATTTCTGCAAATTTCTTGCATTTTCAGGCATCAGTGTGTATTTTCATAAGGAGGTTATTTAAGTTTCCCAATTTAAGAACAAGCAGAGATAGCAAATTCGCCTTCGTGCTCAGATGTGGGGACGAGAAATTGGGAAATGCAGCAAGTTAAACATGAATGAAATCCATTAGGAAGGGTTGGAATTGGTGCCAATTTATAGAAAATATTTTTGTAGTTTTTAAACCCTCTGCAAACTCAGCCAGCTTGTTATTTCTGTGGGGTTTGTGTGGGCAGAGCTTAATAAGTACATGCAGAAACTGCACTGGAGAACCTCTATAAATATCACAAGTAATTATGCACCTCTAACCATCGTTTTGGTGCTTTCACCTGAGTGCACAATATTCTAAAGAAATCATGATCAGCTGGGGAGGGGAAGGAGCAAATGAAGGGAAAAAATGGAGCTCCTGCTCACGGAAAAATTAGTATTTGCTGCCACATGGCCTTTTTGGAGGGGCTTTTGTTTTTAATAGACATATTCACACAGGACCAGGCGATTACCAAATCTGGAATGCATGAATAACTCCGGCTACTACACTGTTACACACTGCATGGAAATGAGCAAGGAGATGCTGCAGGAATGAGAATGATTTGCCTGTGCTTTCCCCCATGGATCCTGGCAGGGAGGCCGTTGTTTGTCCCGGGAATGTGAGATAATCCCGGCTGACAGGGCGCTCCCAGTGTCCCTTCTGGGCGCTGATACGGCTCGTGGTGCTCTGAAGGACCCGGTGATGGGCAGAAATTCAAGGCTCCTTTCCCCACGCCGAAAAACCCACAATATTTTGGTTTCTCCAGAGTGTGTCCAAAACAAGCTTCTTTCCTTTTCATTCCCCTTCAGCCTCGTTTGGTCTGCAAAAAACCTTGTTGAGCACTAATGAGTGAGACCTTTGTTCCAACAGAGGGAACCTGCTTGGCATGGGAGGCCCAAATAAATGGGAAGAATGCAAACTAATCCCAGTAAACAGGCTGCGTGACCAGTGTGTGCAGGGCTGGGACAAACTGAGTGGCTGCAGTCCAAACTCACCCTCCCTGGAGGAAAGCAGGACCCATGGCAAACAGTTATCTGCCTTTGGAGCATGGCAGGAACCTCCACAAGGGAATAAACATCATGTTCTGTCTAGGAGGACACTGGCGGCCTTGTAGCTTAAAATCAGATTTCCCTGCCGGTTGCAGCTTATTTCCACTCACTTCTGAACTTGTGGTTTCAGCAATTACTTTGCAGTGTTGGAAGTGAAAGTCATTTACATGAGAAGGGGGGGGGGGGGGGAAAGCTGGGAAAAAGATAAATTACCAACGTTCTAATTCAGGCTGATGAAAACTTGTAGTTCATGAAATATTCAGGCACTGTGGGCTGCATTAGGGTTGTAACTGGTTGGTGCTTTTGATCTGTCCATTATGTTTTTGTGTAACTGCAATATGTATTTGCATTCCCTTACTGTAGTGCCAGCACTGAATAAAAGAGAACAATTCCGGAATTTAATTGAAATACGAGAGATTTCATCCAATTTCTGCCATCTCACTGATATCAATAAGTGACCAAAGGATGCCTGTGACCTCCTGTGAAGTGGGAGGAGCTGGTGAGGCAGCAGGTACAGCTTCTGTGTTCATCATAAAAGCTGCCTGGGAGTCTTTTCGCCTTGTATTAAATTGCATTTTCTCGTGGGAATACCAAGAACTTGCTTAATGTGACACAGGGAAATATAACAGAGAAAATATATGATATATATAAAATTATATATGTATCTCATATAAAAGATATAATGCATCAGAAAACAGAGATCAAGCAGCTCACATCTAGAACTTCCAAAAAACTAAAAAAAAAAAAAAAAAGTTAAGAAAAGCAATGTGGGAGAAAGAGAACAAGGGGGAATTCCACTCCAGTGGAAGCATCAAATATTCCTGTGTGATGTGCAGCCTCAACACTGCAGAGCTGAGCTGTGACTTGTGAACCAAAGGAAAGAGAGACCAAAGGAACTGCACTGGCTGGTGTGTTCTCAGGGTCGAGCCCGAGTAACTCTCAGAAAACGGAATAGAAAAGCAGTTTTCAAAAATTAATCTGGAACCCAGTGAGGTTTAACGTATGGCAGGAAAACAAACAGAGGATTTTTTCACCAGCTCATCCTTAATCTCTGCTGCGAGGCCCCATGCGGGCTTCTCTGGGCTATAAAATGTGTTAAACCCCTGTTTTACATCTTTACCTTTGCATCCAGGTTGCCTCACAACCCTCTCTGCCTGTCAGCTACAGAGTATAAAGGCTTCTTAAACCATCCCTGCCTTCAGAGCCACATGTTGAGCCATTTTCTGCACTGTGAAATCCCACAATTAGGTTGCAAAATATTCTCAAGCAAAGTCAGCAGCTGAGATCTTTAAAACTGCAGGACAGGGAGGATGTGGCNAAACATCATGTTCTGTCTAGGAGGACACTGGCGGCCTTGTAGCTTAAAATCAGATTTCCCTGCCGGTTGCAGCTTATTTCCACTCACTTCTGAACTTGTGGTTTCAGCAATTACTTTGCAGTGTTGGAAGTGAAAGTCATTTACATGAGAAGGGGGGGGGGGGGGGGAAGCTGGGAAAAAGATAAATTACCAACGTTCTAATTCAGGCTGATGAAAACTTGTAGTTCATGAAATATTCAGGCACTGTGGGCTGCATTAGGGTTGTAACTGGTTGGTGCTTTTGATCTGTCCATTATGTTTTTGTGTAACTGCAATATATATTTGCATTCCCTTACTGTAGTGCCAGCACTGAATAAAAGAGAACAATTCCGGAATTTAATTGAAATACGAGAGATTTCATCCAATTTCTGCCATCTCACTGATATCAATAAGTGACCAAAGGATGCCTGTGACCTCCTGTGAGGCGGGAGGAGCCGGTGAGGTGGCAGGTACAGCTTCTGTGTTCCTCATAAAAGCTGCCTGGGAGTCTTTTCGCTTTGTATTAAATTGCATTTTCTCGTGGGAATACCAAGAACTTGCTTAGTGTGACACAGGGAAATATAACAGAGAAAATATATGATATATATAAAATTATATATGTACCTCATATAAAAGATATAATACATGAGAAAACAGAGATCAAGCAGCTCACATCTAGAACTTCCAAAAAATTAAAAAAAAAAAAAAAAAGTTAAGAAAAGCAATGTGGGAGAAAGAGAACAAGGGGGAATTCCACTCCAGTGGAAGCATCAAATATTTCTGTGTGATGTGCAGCCTCAACACTGCAGAGCTGAGCTGTGACTTGTGAACCAAAGGAAAGAGAGACCAAAGGGACTGCACTGGCTGGTGTGTTCTCAGGGTCGAGCCCGAGTAACTCTCAGAAAACGGAATAGAAAAGCAGTTTTCAAAAATTAATCTGGAACCCAGTGAGGTTTAACGTGTGGCAGGAAAACAAACAGAGGATTTTTTCACCAGCTCATCCTTAATCTCTGCTGCGAGGCCCCATGCGGGCTTCTCTGGGCTATAAAATGTGTTAAACCCCTGGTTTACATCTTTACCTTTGCATCCAGGTTGCCTCACAACCCTCTCTGCCTGTCAGCTACAGAGTATAAAGGCTTCTTAAACCATCCCTGCCTTCAGAGCCACATGTTGAGCCATTTTCTGCACTGTGAAATCCCACAATTAGGTTGCAAAATATTCTCAAGCAAAGTCAGCAGCTGAGATCTTTAAAACT
>NW_020955328.1:1438091-1445462 GCF_003031625.1 Empidonax traillii
TACCTTTGCATCCAGGTTGCCTCACAACCCTCTCTGCCTGTCAGCTACAGAGTATAAAGGCTTCTTAAACCATCCCTGCCTTCAGAGCCACATGTTGAGCCATTTTCTGCACTGTGAAATCCCACAATTAGGTTGCAAAATATTCTCAAGCAAAGTCAGCAGCTGAGATCTTTAAAACTGCAGGACAGGGAGGATGTGGCTCCTTCTTTTCTTTTTTTTTTTTTTTTTTTCTGTATTAACTCGGGAGAAGGGAAAGATCTTATTCCAAATTTTTTAGAAAAGGATTCTTTTTCATTCTTTTTCTCTCCAAGATGCCTCATGTGAAAGAAAAAACAACTGGCTAGACCCTGGGACTCCGTTTTTCAGTGGTTTTCTCTCTCCCGAGGGCAGACCTGGGACAGCTGTGGGAAGGCAGATGCCAGAGATCCTGAGCTGAGAGATCCAAAATGCAGTTGGTCACACTCCACACCCTCTGCCAAGCAGTTTTCACAGAGCAAACTCCTGACCTCCCTTTACTAAACAATGAAGACAACTGAAGGATGGGCTAGAGAACACCCAATGAAATTATCAGGCAAAAGATTGGGCAGACAGAGGGAAGTATTTTTTCACACAACACATAATTAAATTCCCAACTCCTAACTCGATTGTGGAAGTCCCTGCTGCAGGATGGAGGGGGCAGGAGCACAGGGAGATACAGCTCCAGCAGTGCTTAGCTGAGCTCCCAGAGGACAAGCCCCTGGTCAGAAGGGGCTGAACACAACCTGGGGCTCAAGGAGTGTCTGAACTTGTCACTGCAGGGAACGCAGAGGGGAACAAAAAGCTGCTGAGGGAGCACCTCCCCTGTGGAGACAGGCTGGGAGAGCTGGGGCTGCTCATCCTGCACAAGAGAAGGTTTTGTGGAGACCTCAGAGACCCTTCCAGGATCTGAAGGGGCTACAGGGGAGCTGGAGAGGGACTGCAGTGATAAGGCAAGGGGGAAAGGGTTCAAACTGAAAAAGGGGAAATTTAGGTTAAATATATGGAAGAAATCCTTCCCTGGGAGGGTGGGCAGGCCCTGGCACAAGGTGCCCAGAGAAGCTGTGGCTGCCCCTGGATCCCTGGAAGTGTCCAAGGCCAGGTTGGACGGGGCTTGGAACAACCTGGGCTGGTGGAAGGTGTCCTTGCCCGTGGCAGGGGGTGGAACAAGATGATCCTCAAGGTTCCTTCCAACCCAAACCACTCCAGGATTCTACAGTTCTATGTGGAAGACGCCAGGAGAAGGATCTGCCTGTACTTCTCTGACAGACCACAGGGTTTGTCCCTGTGCAGCTCTGGGATCTGCTGAAGGGATGAGGAATCTGATTCTTGCATTCACTGACAACTGAACCAGGAGAAACCTTAAATGACTGAACTGTGCATGGGAGGAAGGGAGGGGTGGGGGAATGGAAGACAGTGCTGGAAAACCTGCTTCAGTGAACATTAATCCATCCATTAATGAACAGAACTAGAAGATAATTTCGCTTTTTCAGTTTATCAGGACCCAGAATGGGACACGGAAGCAAGAAAATGTATCTTTCAATAGTAATAAAAAGAAACAGCAGAGAGCTGGCATGATGAATGCCTGACATGGCCCCAGGCCAGTCCCCCTTTCAATAAATGTTAAAAGGGAGCAGAGCCTGACATACGATTCTCATAACCTTCCCTGAGCCAAGGGAGTTGCATTCTTTAAAGCTCCTGCCTGCACTGCTGAATTTCCAACTGGTTTTTTTAACTTTGGCAAGACTGTCTGTACGTAACAGGATTTGTCTGTCTCCAAGGGATGCAAAGGCTTTAGCTTAGAACTGCCTGACACAGATGGGAGAATTCTGAGGCATAAACACAGGACTTTTCAACACTGTATGTACTTATAAACGTGGGGAAAAGCAGGATCTTTTCTTCCCTGTGGATTAAAATGTCACTTTAATAACTCCTGTTATTCCCCATTATTAAGGCAGCTCCGTTCACAGAAACTCAGAGCAGTAACTGGGCTCACACCATTATCTTCACAATAAAAAGGAAGCTGTCCCACACAGCTAATGCTGCTCTAACTCAGGGCATGTTTAACACATGAAAAATCACACAACTTGGAGAGTACAACAGCTTAAATGTGTTTCACACAGTCCTAAACCACACACCTCCTTGCTGCCTGCATTAATACCTACCCTGAGATCAGACAGATGTTTAGGTGTTTTCTAAACCATTTTACTAGCTAAGTGACATATCTCCTGAGAAACTAGATGTAACAGGGAAAAGGGTATTGGCAACCTTGGTGTGATGCTCACAAACTTTGTGTAGGTGAAGAGAATATTTTTGAGCTGGGGAGGGAGGGAGGGGAAGTAATACCAAGGCATTGAAGTTTTCTGGTTTTAAATAGGCCTGTGAGTCTGTTTAATCAAACTCTTATGTACCGTCACCTGTGCCCAAAAATTGTTACCTCAGATCATTTGTTTCCACTCAACTTCCTCTAGAGCTTATCCTGGATAGAACCTCATTTGTGTCTTTCCTAAGGAGATGCCTGAGATGGTGCAGACTCTCTGATTTCAGTCCTGCTGTACTTTACAACTGGCTGTATTTCAGCAGTGAGTGAGATGCATTATTCTGTACATAAATACCAGTTGTACATCAGTTGGTTCAGACCTTTTAGAAGAGATTTGAAAGCAAGGACTGAAGAAATGCCAGTGTTTAAATCCCAGTGAGATTTAAAAAACACATTATAAAAACACAGATTAAAAAGAAAAACAACCCACATTAAAACCCCCATACATTACAAATGTATGTTCACTTTTAAAGGGTGTAGTGAAAGAGACTCGGTGAAAAGCTGTGTAGACACTCTGAAACGTTGTTTTCAGGCAGGGTACAAAAAGTATGGGACTTACCATGCAAAATGTCTGAATCATCTTCTACAAAATCAATATCTCTCAGATCCCATTCAGCATAGTTGTCAAACTCCTGTTCAGAGGTGATTAACACATTGTCAGCAGCCAGCACTAAAATACTGGTCTCAGGTTTCAGTACAGGTAGGAGGATTGAAACCAGAGATATTCACTCAAACACAGCGGTACAAAGGTCCATTCTGAGCAACAAACACCCCAGGGGAGCTCTCACTGGGCAGGGTGTGACACGGCTGGGACTGGAGCAGGGTGGTGTGACAGGGGAAGGACAATTAACCAGGACCCCCATGTGATGGAAACACACACACTGTGATGGAAATCAGAGCCAGACGAGCCCAGAATATCCTGAGCTGGAAGGGCCCCACAAGGATCACCAAAGTCCGACTCCTGACCCTGCCCAGGACAATCCCAACAATCCCACCCTGTGCCTGAGAGCGTTGTCCAGGCACAGGGTGGGGTTCCTGGGATGGTCCTGTGGTTCACCAGTCGCTTTGGTGCTGATCCTGCTCCCACGTACAAAACCAAGCTCCTGCATGGCTGGATTCATCCCTTCAGGGACAGGAGCAGGAACTGGGGCTTTGGGCCCACAGCTAAAAGCACTGAAAACAGGGCAGGTCTTTCAAGGCACGTCTGGAGCAGGGTCCTGTGTGCTTCCCTAAGGCAGGTGACAGTGCTGGAGCTGATCCCTCTGGCTGAGCATCTAATTCTCAGCATCCACTCTGCTTATGTAAGGGCATTCCTGGCTGGACATCTGGTGGCAGCAGCATGTCCTGCAGCCTCACTGACTGCTCCCAGCTTTGCAGGCCACCAGCGCCACCTCTGTCATCAAATCCTTCATTAACCCACAGGTTTAATCACAGAATTGCAGGGTATCTCAAGCTGGAAGGGCACCATAAGGATCAGAGTCCGGGATAACCATAAAACCTCCTCACAGGATAACCTTAAACTAAACCACAAGGTTCAGAGCATCACTCAGTCCTGTCCTCTCTCCTGATGTTTTAAAATGAAGAGCTAAGACCCACAGGCAGGGGCAAACAGGGGTGTGGGTGTGTGTGTGTGCTGAGCTTGCACTCAGCAGCAAATTTAAAATAAGGGGAGAAGAGTCAGCCTCACCTCAACAAAGTCAGCTCTGGCTGGCATGTACCCAGCCATATCCCTGGAGAGCAAGGAATCAAAAGTCGGCCGTGGGGGATCATCAGCAGCTGGAAAAAACAAAGGTTTGTAGTTGTTGTGTAGGGCTTGGGGTCTTCTTTTTTAAGTGTTTATTTTGCAGGAAAAGTGGGAATAATTAGCGGAAGAAAAATACCCTGATTGGGCTTTTGTTTAGAGTTATAGTCAGAAAAAGACAGTTCATCCAGAGAAAAACGCAGTAATCTGAGCTCTTCATAGTATTCCCAAAAGTCAAACACAAATTCAAGGTAATAAATAGGTAATAAAACGTAAACTTTGCATTTTGGAGCTGAGCATCCCCCCCATAAACCTCTGCAGATCCCCGGGGCTCAGTGTGCAGGTTCTTTTAGTTAATAGCAACAGGAGTGTTAAATTTGCCTTCTTCTGAGGGCCATTGACAGAGCTGCAATTAAAACAAGAGAACTCGCAGTGTTTACAGCACTTCCCAGCTGAGGAGCTCAGTGTTTTACAGACAATAACAGTCTGAGGCTCACAATACACTTGTGCAGGGGCTGAGCATTATATGCCCCACGCTACAGATAAAACAGGCTGAGGCACAGAGAGTTTGTCTTGGCCCAGGTCACATAAAAAAAAAATCAATAACAGCCAGGGACAGAACCAAAATTGCCCAGTTCCTCCCGTTTAGCTCTAACCACTTTACTGGGAAATTTAAACCTCCAGACACCCAGCAACCATCTCACCCAGGGCTGCTGGGGAGCTTTGGAGAGGAGCAGCTGCCAGACTGGGGGAATGCTAAAGATGGGAAATGCAAGGAAAACTGAGAATCTGTTAAACTGCCGAGATTCAGCTCAGACTTTTTAACAGGCAGTTTTAAAGAGAGAGGTGTGAAATCAGCAGAGTTGAAAGGAGTGGCTTTGTGACAAATCACATCAGCAGTGAGGCCTGGGACACAGTGTACACACAATAACATAGCCACAACCAAAGGAAATGTTTTAAGGCAGAAATCCCTCCTCAGACACCTTTGCTACACAGGGGCTGGACAGGGAAAGTAACCACCAGCATCAGGGAGAGAATCACACTGGTATCTGCCACGAGGGACACACCTGAAGGAGCTTTGGGGTAGTTTGTCCTTTAAATGGACACAAAGATCCAGGTTTCTGCTGGGGTGATTTCTGGGTGACAGTGTCCTCTGGATGGGCAGGTTCCTTTGAGAACCCCCTGCGTGTGTGAGACCACTCTGTCCCCCACCTCTCCCCACAGAGCTGGCAGGCCTTGTCTATCTGACACACCAAGGAATTAATTCCAGTGCTGGCAGAGCAGAGGCCTCGCAGGGCAGGGATACTCACGGTGGAAGGGAATGGCTGTCTCGTGGTGCTGCACCTCCTCTGCCTGCTTCAGGTTCAGCAGCGTGGATGCAAACAGGGGGTTGTTGATGAAGTGTTTCATGTAGTGCTTCTCACACTCCTCCTTGGATTTGGTGCACATCTGGTTGGCTACGTCCTGCCTGGAGCGGGGAGAGGGGGAGGCTTCACATGAAGAACATGGAAATGTCCAGTTTCTTTTAATTTCCCCAGTGGGAGAAGATCATTTTGGGCAAGAGGGTGATTGTGTTGCGTGTAGAGAACTGCCCCTGTGATGATGAGTTCACTCTGTCAGTACCAACACTGAGCCAATACTCACATGTTTGAGGAGCGCAAAAGGGAGCATTTTTTTGGGAGGCCATAAACAATGCAAATCACTCTCACATCCTAGGAAACTTCACGTGATTTTCCTGGAAAAGGGGTTGACTAGAAACATGAAGTATTTGGTCTTTGTAAAACGGCTGTGTAAGCTGAGGACTTAAAAAAAAAATTAAATAAATCTACCAGCAGCAATCATTTTACTGTCTGTTAAATTCAAAACTGGATGCAAGGGATTCCAGGATGAAAAGTCAGTTTTTCCTTTATTTGGTAAAGCCTGAAAAAGGCCAAATGTTTGAGGAAAAAAATGAAGATTATTTGTATTGCTAAGCAGAGCAAAGTGTACTCGACAGCACATTGCAACCAGTTCTCAGTCTGAATTCTGGCAGCAAGAGGCACCCAGGAACTCTCAGTTCTGTTTCAGGGAATGCTGGGGTTCTGTACTTTTAATACAGCTATTTTTTCATGAAGGGGAAAAAAAACAACTCCAGAAAACAGGATCTGGAACCCCAGCCTTCCACCTTAGCTGCTAAATTAGTGTCTCACCCACAATAAACCACTGAACTTTCAAAGTGCACTGGTGTGTTCAACAGTGAGATCCAGGGAAATGAAAGGGAAACCTGCCCATTATTCACTGAAATTGGCTGAATCATTGAATTCTCACCAGTTCCCAAATCCACAGTCCATCACAGCTTCGAGGAGAGACATTTCCTCCTGAGCTGTCCAGTTGGGATCCAAGACAGGGAAATCGGACGTCTAGGGAAGAGAAAGGCAGATCAAATTGCTGTGACCCTCTGACATAACCCACCTCAGGAAGAGCAAAGAAGCTCTAGAGCACAGGGCAGCACAGCAGATAACTCTGGTAGTTTTAAACCTTCACTGTGCCCCATCAAACCTGATGGAATAATTGTTGAATTATTCAGGGCACTGGGGCATCAACCACAGCAAACCCCGGCCCATGTTGCACCTCCCAGCTGTAATTCCACAATGTTACGTTGTGAAACACAGCAAAAATTACTGAAGACTTTAAAAACTATTAATTTGGGGGAAATAAAAACAAGAATAGGGAAGCAGAGTTGATTTACACGGGTAAAGAACTGGAAGTCTAGTGAGGTGCACTGCGCTATCCAGGCACAATCAAAAATGCAGCTTTAAATGACTCCACTACTCCATTATGTTCCAGGGGGATTTTTCTTTGCAATCAAGGAAGATTTTTTCTTTTCCTTCTTTTTTTCTTTAATCATTCTAAACCTCTGAATCAAAGAATTACATCACTTAACCTTTCAAGGTAATATTAGTAAGCAAGTGTCTCACTCCTGGGAAGCTGTGAAAGCTCAGGACTGAGCAGGTGTTATCCAAAAGGAATATTTACCATTATCTCATAGGTGTGATCACTCTGATGTTTCTTGTATTCAAATCCTCGGGTGAAACACTGCAGAACAAAAGATCAGTATTATGCTGGGCTCTTACTTCTGCCCTGAAAGCATTTTCACTGCTCCCTTTCTCCTTTTTATTCTCTGACTACTGGGTATCCAAACCTTCCCACCTGATATATTCAATTTTTTCTGATGTAATGTTAGAAATCCCACCAAATGGTGGAAAGATCTGGGTTAAAATTGTGTTAGTCTTGGTACCTTGCCTGTCTTTTGCCC
>NW_020955328.1:1445870-1448624 GCF_003031625.1 Empidonax traillii
TGCCCTGAAAGCATTTTCACTGCTCCCTTTCTCCTTTTTATTCTCTGACTACTGGGTATCCAAACCTTCCCACCTGATATATTCAATTTTTTCTGATGTAATGTTAGAAATCCCACCAAATGGTGGAAAGATCTGGGTTAAAATTGTGTTAGTCTTGGTACCTTGCCTGTCTTTTGCCCTCAGCCATAATTCCTGTGAATCCCAAATTTTTTTGAGGAGTACTTATGGCAAAGTCAGGCAGCTGAAAAAAAAATTTGGTGTTACATTTTAAAGTTGATTGTTTCAGGGAGAAAGCAAAGAGCATTTAATAAGTATTGAAAACAGAGTTTCCCTTTAATCTTGGTTCTCTGATTAAAAGCACCAGCATGGTTTGCAGTTATTTTTAACAGTTAAGTTTTTGGGTATTTTAAGTACAGGTAAATGAGCAAAAATACACCCAATATATAAAAATGGGTTTTGTGTATTTTGTCCATACCTGAGCACAAGACTCAGCTCTTTTTTAGAAGTTATTGTCCATTTTTAATAATAATAATAATAATAATAATAATAATAATAATAATAATAATAATAATAATAATACAAACATTCATTTAATAACTAAACCAGCAGTACTTTCTGTGCTTGTCAGATCACACACATTACTTTGAAAGAACTGCATCTGGCCACGAACAATTAATGGGAATATTGCAGATTTTCCTTTTCTGTTTTGGGAGTGGGGAAAAATGCGTGTGGACAAGGGGAAGGGTGTTTCTGGATGGATTTTCTTTTCCATGCCATAAAAAATACGACAGAAATGATCCTCCCCCAGACGTGCAGCGGCACGCTGGGTTCCAGCCAGGCTGACTGCACGTCTTTGGCTGCTGCACAAAGACCTCCTTCACCTGCTCCTGCCTCCATTCCTCATCCTCCACATTCCCTTTGTCATTTCCCTGTCCCTGAGCAAATAGGAGTGTTGGTACAGGTTTAGAGAGCCCGGTTATTAATGTGTTTATGGACAGCCTGGCACCAGCCAGGCCTTTGATGGCTTTCTCAGAGGAATTAGTGGCTCTGCTCTCCTGCTGGCACTCACCTGCAGGCACAGGAGGAAGGGAGGGGGCCCACACTCGGCACACTTCACGTAGGGCTCCGTGAGGTACGAGGAGCAGCCTCGGCATGGGGGCTTGTCAAAGGGGTCATCTGGGAAAGCAGAGGAAAGCCTCGTGTAACACAAGCCAGGCACTGCTTTGGCACCACCTAAATTCTCTTGTGCCCAGCCCCAGGAGCTGTGGGCCCCTCTCAGCTTGGTGAATTCTATCAATTTTCAGTGTACAATCTCTTCCCCACTGCAGCTTCTGCAAATATGTTAAATATTCCTCGTTCAGCATGAGTTGCAACAGAGGTGTTGGCACTGCCTCTCTGCCAGACCTGAAACACTGAGGGCTAAACCCAAACTTGGGCAACGGACCCAAAGGAAAATCTCCTGTGCAGCAGCCTCCTGGTACAGCTCAGCAATGCTGCACCAGCTGCCTGGTTTGATCCTGTGCTCATCTTCTGCATCAAAGACCAGAGCCCAGACCTTCTCTGCAGAGAATTCTGCCCAGCAGCTGCGCTCCTCATCCACGTGCCTCGAGCTGCACTCACAGAGCACATTGCTGAGGCTGCAAAGGCATTGACAGGATTGTTGTAACCCATCCAAACCTCAGGCTCTGCTCAGGTTCTCAATGAGGAATGAAAATGCCCTGCGAGTTTTTCTGATTTTGTTCGTGGCAAAGTGGTCAAAATAAACAGGCTGTCAGGTTATAATGGCTTCAAACTTACAGAGAGCAGGGCTCGATTTGATCCTGGGAAGAAATTCTCCCCTGTGAGGGTGGGCAGGCCCTGGCACAGGTTGCCCAGAGAAGCTGTGGCTGCCCCATCCCTGGAAGTGTCCAAGGCCAGGTTGGACGGGGCTTGGAGCAACCTGGGCTGGTGGAAGGTGTCCCTGCCCAGGGAAGGGGGTGGAACTCGATGAGAGCTTTAAGGTCCCTTCCAACCCAAACCATTCCAGGATTCCATGACTCTATGACTTTTTTCCAAGAAAATGGGTTTGGACCAGCTCAAGTATTAGAAGTAGGTAGAAAAAAAGAGCCAAATTCCCACTGAATCACTTGAGTCCTTGTGCTCTTGAGAATTTGGACAAAAGTGATTCTGTGGACCAAATCCTGCTGGTTTCTGTCCCCCTCCCCCATGGCTGCTGATTTCTTAAAACAATGGCAAACCCTTTCCAAATGTCATGGAATCACAGAATTATTTGGGTTGGAAAAGCCCTTTGAGTTGAGTCCAACCACTAACCCAGCACTGCCGTTTTCACCACTAAACCACATCCCCAGGTGCCACATCCACACATTTTTTGAACACTTGCAGGGGTGGTGATCACAAAATCCCACAGCTCTGAGAAATCCTTGTGCCTGCTTTTCTGTGAGCGGATGCAGGAGGTTAATTCTCTGCTGGCACTTACTGCTGAAGGAGGCCAGGCGCTCCATTGCTGCCCTGGGTGCTGCTCCTGCTCCTGGGAGTAAAACCTGTCCTGCCCAAACACCCAGAGAGTGTGAGCCTTGTCCCAGCCACGGTGCCCAAAGGGAATTCTCTTCCGCAGCCCCCCCGGGTGCGACCCTCCCAGGAGATCCTGAACAGAGAGCAAAAGGGCTGACACAGCCTCCAGACACCCCATATCCCAATCCCACTCCCCATATTGCAGCCCCACATCCCATATCCCAATCCCACACCCCATATCCC
>NW_020955328.1:1449588-1637270 GCF_003031625.1 Empidonax traillii
TCCCAATCCCACATCCCATATCCCACACCCCATATCCCAATCCCACATCCCATATCCCAATCCCACAATCCCAATTCCCCTTCAGCCCCGGCCGCCCCTTCCCTCCATCCCCGCCAGGGGGCGCCCCCCCGTGGCCACGCCCCCCGCTCGGCCCCGCCCCTTCCCGGCCCCGGCGGGGCCCGCGAGGCTCCCGCGCTGCCGGCACCGCTCTCGCTTCCCCCTCGCCGTCCCACCGGCCGCCCGGACACCGCCCTCCGCGCTCCCCCCGGCCCGCCCCGGCCCGTCCCCGGCTCCCCGCTCCCCCCTTCGCCCCTCGCGGGCCGCGCCGGGGCCGCCTCCCCTCACCTCGCTCGGGGCGGCGGGTCGGGCCCGCGCGCGCCCCGCCGTGCGCACGCGCCGGGGCCGGGCGGGGCGCGGGCGCCCCCTGGCGGGTGCCGGGAGAGCCGCAGGGCCCGCCCCGCCCCGAGCGGGGCTGAGGGAGCCGGGACAGCCCGGGGGGGCTGGGGGGGATCGTGAGGGTGTCCTGGGGGGCATCGTGAGGGTGTCCCGGGGGGGATCGTGAGGGTGTCCCGGGGGGGATCGTGAGGGTGTCCTGGGGGTCTCCGAGCGGTCAGAGTTCTGCCGGGCTGAGTTCCCAAGGGCAGCCTGGGGGCAATTGTGACAGTGATGCTGAGTTAAAATGGGGTTTAACACAAAGTCATCCTCTCTTTATGGTGCCCCGGTGCTGGCAATGGAACCGGTATTTCGGGGATCTCAAATACTTACGCTTGGGTTTGTGCTTACACAAAGCCTTAAGCTGAAGGAGGGCAGGGTTAGATTGGGTATTAATTAGACCAGGCTGCTCCAAACCCTGTCCAACCTGGCTTTGGACAGTTCCAGGGATCCAGGGGCAGCCACAGCTTCTCTGGGCAACCTGTGCCAGGGCCTCATCACCCTCACAGCCAAGAATTTCTTCCTAATATCCACTCTAACCCTCTTCTCTATCAGTTTGAAGGCCTTCCCCCTTGTTCCAGCTGTACCCCTTGCTGGAATTGTTTAACAGCAAGACTAAAAATACCCAGAACTTATTTCCTTTTCCTTTTGCCCAGTGCCCCAAGTGCGTGTGAAAAATTATGAGAAGAAAATTGCAAGTTGGGAGAGGCAGAGTTTGGAATGTCAGTGCAATATTTATTGCTTATGCTAACAGGTTTTTCCTGCATCTGGGAATTAAGACTCTGGGTGGTTAATGGAAGGAATCAGCATATGGGTGAACACAGCTGGTTCCTGCTGTTCCCAGGAAGAGGTGAGGGAAAGGTGACGGATGTTTTCAGATGAAAAGGGTTCTCTGAGACCATTTCTTCCTGAAAAGTGCCTGTGACAGTTGAGGAGTGTGTGATTTTTGGAGAGTGAAGGGATGGATCATCTCCCAGGCACTGGCGGGATTTCCACCGGAGCTCTGGCACGGGCAGAGGTGGTGCCAGGCAGGCTGGGCCCAGACCACATGGGGGCTTTTTGGTTAGTGATAAAGGCTAAAACTGCTTAGGAAATGAAGGTGGATGTGCTCCCCTCTGCTTCCCTGCCCAGGCTGAGCCCCAGGTGAAATAGCAGCTCTGGGGGCACCTATGCCCACCAAACCCAGAGGCCACACATACAGAAAGAAGTAGGAACATCACTAGGCTGCTGTCTGCAGGTGAATCACAAAGTCCTGGTGGGATTTCTCCAGGCTGTGGGGTGGATTTTTTGGGGGAAAATCGGCGTTTGCTGCGTTAGGCACACGGGGGCGATGGAAATCACCTTTTCCTGCAGAGCTCGTGGCTCTGAAATGCTGAGTAACCACAGGTTTTTGTCCCCAAGCACAGAAAGATAAAATATTTCTGTTCAGTCACAAATAACCGCCGACATTTCAAGTGGCTGAGACCCCAGAGACTCCTGAAAACTTTTCCATAAGCATTGATATTATTTAAGATGTTTAAGTTTAAAACGAGAGCAAATGGGAGCCTCAGGGGCTTGTGTGTCAGTGTTTGTTTTGCATGCCTGTTTAGTTCAGATATTCATGGTGGGTCAGGATGGATTTTAGTATAAATATTTAATATTTACGGTCTATCAGGTGGTGTAAAACAGACTCTCTTTGCACTCTTGCAGGTTTTTTATTTCAGTGTATTCAGCTTCTTTAGTTCAATGATTTTTTTCCATCTAGAATTGAAAAGCCAAGAGTAGAATTGAGGAAAAAAAAAACCCACAAAACCCACTATAGTAAAGGTGTGAAAAGATAAGGTAGTTTGGGAATTTCCAGTGGCATGGCTGGTGTGAGGAACACTGGATCTATTCCATGCCCAGGAGGGCTTCCTGATAAATTTGCCCTCATACACTTCACTTCAGTATCCTTTTTTTTAAGCTGTATTTCTATACTCACTATTTTTTATGCAATTTGCTCAAGATAGAGCAATCCTTAGGAATGCAGAATTCAGCCTGTAAAAGTGCAAAAATACTGGAAGGAGAATCAGGCTACAAATAATGACAAATGTTTATTTTTGATGCATTTTTGTCTGTACCGTTACTGGATGTTCACTTTCACTTTCTCAGCTTCTCCTCCTGGGCTGGGAATGCTGAGACTTTGCAGCTTTACAAGAGGATTTGGGGCACTTGTTGGGACACCTGGGCCCGGGAACAGCCCATCTCGTGGACTGTGTTAGTGATGGCAGCACACCTGGAGAGAATGAGGTGTTGTGTGAGTGCTTGTGCCCCAAAACAGGCAGACTGAGCGTTGTGAAGATTGACATTCCATTTCTGAGTTTTTTTTTCTTTTTTAAACAGCTACACCATGATTTTGCTTTAAGAAGGGATCTGACCTTTCTCTCCAGGACTTGCCTGCCAGGGCATGAGCAGTGCCAGGCTGGAAGTGTCACCGACCTCGCTCACCTGGGATGATCTGCCCTGTGTTTGCACTGGGGATGTTATCAGAGCCTGGGGAGGAGAGGTGGAACCCGAATTTGGCGTCATGAAAGGTAAAATCGTTTTCCCTGTATTTTTTTGGAGTTTATTTACCTGCTTTACTAAGGCTAAACTTCCTTATTTTGAGAAAATGGAGTGGCACGTGTTCACAGTGCACGTGCTTGTAAGTCATGGAATGAGAGTAAATAATGTCCTGTGTCCAATTTCTGGGCATGATAGGAAAAGGCATGGATTTAACCACCCCTTCTTTAAAGCAGAATGTGATTATGATTCCAAATCCAGTAAAACCATTGGAAAGTGTGTCTGAACTTTGTGAATCTGTGTGTTTGTATTGAAACACATATTAGTGCTGCCTGACAGCCCTTCCCACGAAGGAACTTGAAGCTTGAACACATTTCTACCTAATTCTTTGCAACTATTTCAGTCAAGAATCGAGGGACATTTTGAGCCATTTCTGCTCCCGTGTAAGTCACAGCAAACCCCCCACCCCAGCTGTCCTAAATATGGGATTTGATTCAGCATGGTCAGTAGTCATTGCTGGGTATTGCTTACCCTGCAATATATTCCAAATCACGTGTGGTAATTGCTCTGAAATTGCATTTCCTTCTGGGGAGTGTCCCACCACCACCTCTGCACTGTGAGCTGAGATTTTCTTGCTGGATTCAGTGGGGAGAGCAGGTGGGAAAGATAAAGCCCAGAGCTTTTATTTGCTTGTGTAGAATTAGCCTATGGAAGGTTTGGGGATCTATTCTCTGCTGTGTGTATACAGGCTATAGGCAACTGTCCTGCCCTGTGATGTGATGTTCCAGTGCCTGATCACCCTCTGGGGGAAGAACCTGTTCCTAGTATCCAACCTAACCCCCCCTGGCTCATCTCCAGCTGTTCCCTGGGGTCCTGTCCCTGTCACACCGAGCAGGGGTCGGAGCTGCCCCTCCTGCAACCCCTCACGAGTCTCCCCTCAGTCTGCTCTGCTCCAGCTGAACACACCAAGTGCCCTCAGCCACTCCTCACACGGCTTCCCCTGGCCCTTCACCATCCTCATAGCCCCAAAAAATCACCTTCCAGACCCACGGGTGTCTCAGGTTAATGTACTGAACTTGCTGTTTCTCACGTGTCCGTGCCTCTCTCTGCCCTTGAATGGCAGGGCTGTGCAGGATTTCGGGGTGTGAAGCAATCCCTCCCCCCGCAGTGTTTGGCCAGTGCTGGTGCCTGGCTGGGCAGGGCACACAGGCAGTGTGCAGGTGCAGGTTTTAGCACGCCTGCAGCTCTGGGAGCACCAGCCAGGATGAACTCAGCACCTGTCGTAATCCCTGGTTTTGTAAGGTCTCTGTGTAGTTATTATCAGTGATTTGGGACCAATCCCTCAGCAAGCCAAGCACTCCCCCTCATTTCTGCAGGAGCTGGGATTTGGGACTGGGGGTGATTGACAACCTTTCTCTTTTAGCTCCTTCGCAAAAAGTACTTCACCAGAGGAGGATTCTTTATGTGAAAGACACATTTATATCTATAAATAAAAGCGTCCATGCCCAAATTTTCCAGATTTGGTCTGGATGGATGGTTGTGAGAACATGGTCTGTTCCTCCAGTAATTTTATTAGCTACAAAGCCCCAAATCAGATTTTCTGGCTGTGTAATTCCTGCCTGCAGCAGGCACATATCCCCCCACGTGCTGCCAAGTCAGAGTAGTTTCCTGCCCAAGCACAGTCTCACACCCTCTAACACCGCCTCGATCTTGAAACACATCTTAAAAAGAAACTGCCTGGAGTTTGGCACTGGAGTGTGTGGCTCAGGAAAATCACTGCTCTGTCACCACTCCTGCTGCTGAAGTGTCTGTGAGCCTGAGGCTGTCCCAGAGCCAGGGTGGGCTCTGTCAGGAGTGTCCTCTCAGACCTGCCATCACCCTTTGTGTGAAGTGCAGGAATAGAGAACCCAAAAATAGAAATGATACAGGAAAACCCAACTTGCCCATCAGGAGGAGCTGTGGCTGCCCCATCCCTGGAAGTGCTTGCAGTGAGGACTGTTGGAAGAGCCCCCAGAGCTGTTTGTGCAGGTCCTTGGGCTTTTTTACCCCCTTGTCCTTCATTGGGGGTATTCCAGAACCGTAGGTACGCAATCCACGTGCTCTGGGATGGAGCAAGGGGACACTGCGGGGTCCCTTTCAGGATCAGCCTGCACAGGCGACCAGATCCAGCAGCATTGGCAATTAAACTTGCATTACTTATCCCAGTTCAATTACACCAAGCCCGTGATGCCTCAGAGTTCAAACAAAACCCGAAAAGGTGAAAAAAAAAGGAAAAAGGAGAAGGGGTGGCTTTTTAATCCCTCCGCTGTCTGCAGGGCAGGCTGCTAAAGGTCACAGGCGAGCAGGAAAGGCGCTGGCAGCGCTTTGCCGTGTCCTTGCCACCTGTTATCAGCTCTTGTCCCCTGCCTGTGCCAGGGGAGGGGACAGGGCAGCGGCCACGCGGGGCTCTCGTGGGCAAGGACCTGGCCGGGCTGGGGTCCTCACAAGGAGGGGCCAGGCTGGAAAAGGGACCCCACAGTGTCCCCCTTGCTCCATCCCAGAGCGCGTGGATTGCGTACCTACGGTTCTGGAATACCCCCAGCGAAGGACAGTAAAGAAGTTCACCCTCACGCCCAGCAGGAACTTCTTGGGCATCAATTCCTGTTGTCATCCCCAAGCAGAGAGCCTGGTCCATCCTCTGAACCCCCTCCCCTCTCTCGTTGCCTCCTCCCGAGGCTGAGCAGGCCCAGCTCCCTTCAGCCTTTTCCCGTACGTGCTGCCGCAGCCCCCGGATCACCGATCCCTATTCGGGGACGGGATAGGGGGGGGGGTGTCCCGATTTTGGGTTGGGGGTCCCGTATCCAAGGGGTGTGTCCGTGTGTCCCCCCCCCCCATCTCAGGCCACGCTTGGCCCCGCCCCCCTCCCTCCGCCCGCCGGCCAATGGGAGCGCGTCTCGCTCACGAGTGGGCGTGGCCCACTCTGAGGCCCTGACCTGAAGTAACCCCGATCACACCACCGAGGGGGCGTGGCCCAGGCGGGTAGGGCGGGGCGTGGCCGAGGGGGGCGTGGCCCAGGCGGGAGCGCCAGGCCCGGGGCCCGGCGGCGGCTCCGCTGCACCGGCACCGTGAGGTGAGGGCGGGGCGGGCACCGGCACCGTGAGGGGAAGTGGGGGGGGGGACAACACACCGAGGTTCGGGAGATGGGGAAGCCCCGCGGCGCTGCGTGGATGGGGCTGGGCCGGCCGGGCTGGGGAGGGAGCTGGCCAGGCGCCGGGAGGATGGCCGGGGCCATGCCGTGCCAGGCCATGCCGTGCCCGGCCGGGCCGGCGGGATGGAATGGGGTGCGGGGGGGGGGAAGCCGTACCGGGAAGAGCCGGTGGGAGATGGGGCAGCGATGTGGGTGCCTTTCCGCAGGCTGGGGGTTCCCGGTTCCCTCCCGGTTCCCTCCCGGTTCCCTCCCGGTCCCGTGGCCGCCCCGCGCCCCACGCCCGGTGGAACAACACGTGGGCGGCGGGGAGCGCATCCCCTGCTCCATCCCATCCCACCCCATCCCTCTCCCAACCCTCCGGGGTGGGAGAATTTCAGGATCTCCGGCGGATAGTTCGGGTCTGGTTGTGCCGAGGGGGCTTGCCCCTCCCCGGGGATGCTCCAGAGCGGTGAAGTTGTAAAAAAGCGGAGCAAACCGAATTTGTTCCCTGCCTCGCCTTCCGCGGCGTCTTCTCTCTGAAAGTCTTCTCGGGGAAGTTTAAAATGAAAAATGCCTCGTTAAAAAAAAAAAAAAGTATCCAGAGTGTGAGTGGAGTGTGTTCTGGGTTAGCAGGCAGGAAACACTCAGCAAACTGGTTTCAGTGATGCCGAATTCTCTCCAAGACAGCGGGACTCAGACAGTCTCGAGTGTTTTAGCAAACTAGGAGAACTGTAAATATAGGCTTTTTTTTGGCCTCTTGTTAGTTTGGATCTCAGGAGAAGGTTCTTCCCCCAGAGGGTGGTTGGCACTGAACAGGCTCCCCAGGGCAGTGGGCACAGCCCCAAGGCTGCCAGAGCTGCAGGAGGGTTTGGACAACGCTCTGAGGGGCAGGGTGGGATTGTTGGGGTGTCTGTGCAGGGGTTGGACTTGATTAGATACTGTGAAGAAATCCTTCCCTGTGAGGGTGGGCAGGCCCTGGCACAGGTTTCCCAAAGAAGCTGTGGCTGCCCCATCCCTGAAAGTGTCCAAGGCCAGGTTGGACGGGGCTTGGAGCGACCTGGGCTGGTGGAAAGTGTCCCTGCCCATGGCAGGGGATGGGACTGGATGAGCTTTAAGGTCCCTTCTGACCCAAACCATTCCAGGATTCTGTAATCCTTGTGGGTGCCTTCCAGCTCAGGATATTCTGTGATTCTGTGATTTTTGGAGTTGGCACAGGCATCTTGTACTGGAGGAGACCTGGGAAGCATCTCTTCCACTTGTAAATTAAAGTTCATGTGTGTAATGTCAATACAGTAAATGTGCAAACCAGCTCCCTAGAATCTCTCCCCTGTGGCCATGCATTCATAGAATCACAGAATGTCCTGAGCTGGAAGGGACCCACAGGGACCACCCAGTCCAACTCCTGCCCACTGCCCTGGGGAGCCTGTTCAGTGCCAACCACCCCCTGGGGGAAGAACCTTCTCCTGAGATCCAACCTCGTGTGGCCCTTCCAGACCCTTCCCCATCCTCGTGTCCCTCCTCTGGACACTGTCCCATAGCTTTGTCTCCTTGCTGAGCTGTGGAGCCCAAACTGCCCCAGGGGAGAGCAGCAGATGTGGAGTTTTGGACATTGGAACCCAGAGGGCTTCGCAGGGGGTTTGGTGTCGCCGAGGATGATTTGGGCAGGGAGTGAAGCAATGCCCAATGATTAACCAGGAGGCACGGCTCAGGTGGAGCTGGGCTGAGCTGGAGCCAGGCTGGGGCAGTCCCTGGGCACGTTAAAACGGGGCAGCACTGGCCTGGCAGAGCCGGGCCCGGAGTGACACCGGGCGTGTTGGGTGCTGGGGGCCCCTCTGGGTGCAGGAACTGTCCCCTCAGCCTGTCCTGACCTGGACACTGCCCCCCAGCCCTGGTACAGGTGAGCACCTTGCTGATTTTTTTTTTTGTGGGCAGGAGAAGCAGCTCAGTAATTGACTTGTTACACAGGTGTCATCTGTTGTTCATCTGGTTTTACCTTTTTTTCTCTGCTGTTTTCTGTTACCTGGGTTCCTTCAGGTAGGGCAGTGAGAGCACAAATCCATTTCATCACTTTTGGGTGGTTTGTGTTGACCAGTAATGCCACAGATCCCTGGGCTTTAATCAGGAGACCTTTAAATGCAACTAGTTTTATTCCTTTCCTTTCTGTATGACATATCAATATTACAGAAGTATTATTCTGATTCTTTCCAAGAACCTACAACTCATTTCCACTGAAATATTGATGTTCTTTTTACAGTGGATCTGTCTTCAGGATGGGATGGTTTGGAAAGATAAGAAACTTTCGTTTCCATTATCCAGGTTTCATGCCTCGGCGTAATTTACAATATTAAAAGTGATCTTAAAGTGCAACTATTATCAAGCTTCTAAAGTCTTGTATTCTTACACGTGCATTTCACTGTCAAGCCAAAAATGTGACTAATGGTGGTAGCAGAGCTGTGGAGGAGTGAATGGGGGGTTGTTTCACCCCAGGCAGAACCAGACAGGTCTCATTCTGAGCTGGGATTGCAGAGTTGTGGCTGCTCATGGTGTGAGCAGGGTTTGGGTGCCCCGTGGCCCAGGCCCTGCAGAGCTGGGCTGTGTGGAGGGGCTGTGTGTCTGCAGAGCTCTGATGTGCTGATTCCCCAGGAGGAGGGAGCTCAGTGTGGCTCAGGCCCTGTCTGAATCCAGCTGTGATTAACCACGTTCCTATACCTGAGCAGGCTCAGTGATGTTACCTGTCCCTGCAGCCTCGCAGGGTCGAACTCTGAGCTTCATCCTGCCCCAAATTACAGCTTTTTCCAGTCTCTCTGCAAAAGTTGGTGTGTTTGACAGGCTGTTGGCACCTGCACAGGTGAGTGTAGGGGCTGTGTAGAGCTGACAATCCAGATAATTTTGGTTTCCAGGGTCTAGTTCAACAGTATTAAGACAAACAGTGTGCAGTGGTTCGTGGCACATGAATTTATCTTGGTGCTCAGCTGCATTCAAGGTGCTTCTTAAGAACTGTGGCAGTTACAGCTCAGAGCCAGGGCAATGTGCAGAGGTCTAATATACCCAGTTTGTGCTATATACCTCTGTATTTGTATATTTAACTATATTTTTGTGTATATATAATGTACCTCTTTATTTGTTTCTATGCAGTGTAACTGTACCGTGCACAGCCTTGCACGTTCCCTTTGCAGCCCTGAAATCCAAAGGCTCCAGTGAGGGGAAGATCTCTTGGAAAGTCCATGTTTCGTTTAGCCCCAGACAATGCTGAAATTAATTTAAATATGAATAAGGACTCTCAGTGTGCTGAGAACAAGCCAAGCTTATCACTTCAGTGCTGATTGCAAAACCCCAGCGGAACTCCTGGCTTTGGGACTGGGCTCCCAGGGCTTGGAAGTGCCTTGGGAAATAGACCTGAGTGGGGTTTCATGGATAGCTGATTTCTCTGGAGCAGAGTTGGACAAACCAGGTGCTGGAGTCAAGTTTGTTTGAGCCTGGCAGTGGGATCGGGACGTGTGGCCTTGGGTGGGTGGTTTCTCATGGAATATTTGAGTGAAATGCTTCACTCTTCCTGTTCCCCTGCTCCTCCCACCAAAAAAAAAAAAAAAAAAACACCTTGAAATGTGCTTATTAATATATTAGTTATTGTAATTAGAAAAGGTTTGCCTTCATTGAGATAGAGTTGGAGTTAGTTTGGCCGCGTCCCAGAACTCTTCAGCGCTGGTGATTGTGCCAACAGTAAATCTGTCTGGATGAAAATCTTTAGGAGTGATCTGATGCCAGGATAAACATGCACATAAATACTGTCTTCGTGTTTACATGCACAAACAGCATTTGATTCGAGTTTTGTGCTATCTGAGCACCTCAGTTAAAGAAATCTCCCTGCATGGTTTAGTTTGCACATTGCAGGTGGGTACAGCAACTTTCTGGTTGTGCTTTCCCTTCTCCTCATCTCTACCCTCAAAGGTGTTTTTTTTAATGCTTTTAATGCCCATGTGGGGCTGATATTTGTGACTTTTCAGTTATAAAATGGTTAACGATGTCTCTGTCAAACGAAGTGCCCGTGGCCACAGGGCAGCTGGAGTTTGTGGGAGGACTGATGTCAACACAGGATTTGATCTAAATAATTCAGTCAGGTACATTCACGGGAAAAGTGCATGAGCCAGTTGGATGAGTTTTTAATTCTCAGTTACTGATGGGAAGCAGGGATTGCTCTGGCTGCAAGTGCTTGTCTGGGCTCTCATTGCAGCCACCGTCAGGTCCCGTTTGTGTGCTGACACGGGCCAGGTCCTTGTGCCCCTCAAACCATCGTGTTCGTGTCGAGCTGCATCCCTGGGCTTGGCATGGGGGGGCTGGAATTAGCAGGACTGATGAGCTTCCCCCACCAGTTCAGGCTGTCCCTGTGGTGTGAGAGTCACAGCTGTCAAACAGTCTGTCCTCTGGGGAGGTTGGGTTCGTGTCCCCTCGTCTCCTCCTTGTCCGGATTGCTCTACCGCAGTTTGATGGATGAACTGTTGGGTTTTTCATGTAAAAATATGGTATGTCAGCAGTCTCTTCTAGCCACCAGCTTCTCCCAAGGTTTCTGGTTGTCACTGGGATTCATTCCTTGGGGCTCAGCTGAAGGCAGCCAGCAGATCAGAAGCTGGCAGGCAGAAAGTCTGACATGAGTGGGTAGTGCTGGCACAACACTCCTTTTAGAAGCAGAACTTCACAGACAGGTGGGACGGTCAGGTGTGTGCTGAGACCTCGCTCAGAACCTTCCAGAAGGATGGACTGGCAGGAGGTGCCACGGCTGGACTTGGGCACTGCGGGCTCAGCTCCTGGGTCACTCTGTGCCTGGAGCCAGCGAGCCAGTGTGTGCTGTACCTGCCCTTATTCCAGGACAGCTCAAAGGCTCCTGGCCAGGAAAACACCCAGGGAATATGCTTCACAGTAATCCTAATACTTACTTCCTAATTCTTTTCTTTTCCAGTTCCTTTTGGAAGTGGATAACTGCTCAGATTGGAAGGATAACAAGAGGTAAGTGCATTCCTCACTTTCTAACAACGTGTTTCCAGCTCTGTGTAGTTGTCAGATAAATGCATCAAACACCAGCAGAGCAGGGGGTATCAAATCTCCATTCCCCTTCCACCTTTGTGCTGTGAGAGGCTCCTTTGTTTTCCACATCTGTCACAGCTCTTTCTCAGTTGTAATTGTTCTTTTAGTTTTGAAGAAAATGCTTTCATTCCCTGTTGGAACACTGGAAAGCTCAGCCCCATCCCTGGAAGTATTCAAGGCCGGGCTTGGAGTTCCTTGTATTCAGAGATTCTTCCCTCTTTATACAATTATTTTTTAAAGGACAATGGAGACATGAACTTTTGTATTTTCCTCTGGGAGCTGTGAATAGTGCCACTAAGTTTCGATATATTAAATACCTTCAATATATTCAGTAATTGGCAGGGATGATCTGAGACCAAGGGGTTAAAGTCAGGGTGAGGTCACAAGCCCTCCTGGCTGGCAGATCAGCTTAGATTCCTAAAAGAATCCTGAGAAGCATGAGGTTTTCTGAAGAAATGTAAGAGATAATGTGTCTTGCACCTCGCAAGGGCTGGGAAAAGGATGGTTTTGATCATTCAAACCCATTATTTGATTAGAATAATTAAAGATATGTCCAACACCTCACAAAGTGAGTCCCAGAGTTCAGATCCTGTTGAAACACAAATTTTTAATCGTGGAATGGCTGAGGATGGAAGAGCCTCTGGAGTCCAAGCCCTGAGAGCAGGTTCAGCTACAGCAGGTTGCTCAGAACCACATCCAGTCGGGTTTTACATGTCACCAATAACTGAAAGAATAAAACTAAAGAATAACAGGAAAAAATGTCTAGTCCTACATTTGTCTGTAGGTTTGGGGTTTGGTGTGGGGTGTTTTGGGGGGTTGAAGTGCCTCCTTGAAGTGACTTGTGCAGCTTTGTCTGAGGTAGCAGGTCCTGCAGCAGTGTGAGTGCCCAGCTCGTGGATCCTTGTGCAAACAGAGAAGTCAGTGGCTGGAGCAGAACTGTTCTGATCCTGGACTCTGCCTGGGTTCAGCTCTGACATCCCAACGCTGCACAGAAGTGAACCAGAATTCCTCCACTTTGTCCCTCAGTGGCAGGAATTAACCTCAGATTTGTTTTGTTTTTTTTTTTCCTTTCTTTTGTCCCTTACAGTGCTGAGGGCCCAGTTTGGGGGAGCCATGGAAGAGTCTTCCCAAGCCAATAAATCCCTGGAGCTGAACGCTCACTCCCGCTTCATTATTGGCTCCGTGTCAGAGGATAACTCGGAAGATGAGACGAGCTCCTTGGTGAAGCTGGACCTGCTGGAGGAGAAGGAGAGGTCTTTGTCACCTGCATCTGTGTGCTCGGATTCCCTTTCAGACCTAGGGCTTCCAAACACTCAGGATGGCCTGGCAAGCCATATGAGGTATGGAAAAGTGGCTCTCCAATCTTTTTACCATTCCAAAGGCAATCCGAATATTCAGCTTTGTATCCAGGTTTGGCTTCAGTTGGTTTTGCTGTGCCAAGATGTGCTTCAGTGTTCTGTTTCTAAATGACCTCTTGCATGTTTACCTGTATCAAAACCTTCAGCTCTCCATTGGTTTTAATGGAATATCTGTGCCTGAATTCCTTAAGCACCTTCCAGACATCTCAGCTGTCGAGTGCTATGGGCTTGGCTATCCTGCCTGTTCTGTCCTGGCTTTCAGGAAGTGGAAATGGGCTGACTGAGATATTTAAAGTTTTCATTTGTGTCTTTCTGGGCCGTTGTTTGTTGAGACAAGGACAATATTTGCTTATTTTGTCTTTGCACGGAGTTTGCTGCTTTGTGTGCAGCCAGAGAACTGGCAGTGCCCCTGGGTGGGATCAGTGACTCCATGTTGGAAGGGTTTTTTTGGTTTGGATAGAGAAAGTTGTGGTGGTTGTAGAAAACATTGGTGTCCCTCGATGTGGTGATAAACCAAGACTTAATGTGGTCGCTGCTGCCTGAGCTCAGGGAGTTGTTGGTCTCAGGGCTGCTCCACTCCTAATTCTTTGTGCCTCAGATGAGCCATGAGTTGGACTTTGGAGATATCTCCTTGTCCAAAGTCCCCTTTATTTTTAGGTGTTGCTGATTTGCATTCCACTGCTGGGATGTGCCTGTTGGATTTTCCTGGATGCAGCCTGGATATCTTGTGGTTTTGGGGTGTACAGACCACAGTCTCTGTGATCTGTGATTCTAACTGATAAATCTGAAATAAAATGTGGGTGTTGGAATGGATCCTTCCCAAAGCCCAGCTTCTTACCTCCTTATTTATACAACCAGCTACTCCTTGTTCTTCTGCTTTGCTGGTTTCTTTGCTTGTGCAGATTAAGGGATTTTAATCTCCTTTTTTTTTTTTTTTTTTGGACGTTCCCTTCCCACTTTTGGGAGAAGTTTCTGGACACACGTATCAGCAGACTCTTGAGGTGGGGACAGAAGGGGGACAGTGGTCTCTAATTTAGAGGGTTGTCATGGTCCTGCTGATGGGCATGTTCAGCCAACTGGCACTTACACAACAGATATAAAACCTTAAAGCAAATTTACAGAGGGTTACCTTTCCAAAGCCTGCCAGTTGCAATGATTTGCCAGCACAAAAGGTAATTCTGAGGCAGGAAACTGTGACTATATGTATTTTAGGAACAGGAGAACTTGGATGAGCACCTGAGCGTGAATGTGGAAAGAGACAATAGCAGAGAAAGAAAATCAAGCAATTTCCAGGACACTGCCTGGCATGAGAGAGCCCTAATGCAATCGGTGTGCAACCTTGAGCACCTCTGTTGTAACCTGCTTACTTTGGCAGTCGCTTTTGGGAGCTCTTGACTTTGAGTTAAATTGGAGAGAAATGCCAATTCAAATAAAAAAAAAAAAAAAAGAAGTTGCAGGATTTGTAGGCTGTTTTTCTAAGATAAACTCAGATGAGTTGAAATACTTCTCAGGATGGCTGCCCCTTTCATCAGAAGATTTCTAAACCGTGTTTACAGATGGAGAAACTGAGACAAAGACAACAGCAAAGACAAGTTCAGCAACTTGCCTGGAGTCACTGCGTGGCAGTGAGTTCATGGAACACGGGTGCTCGTGCTTCCAGCATCCTTTGGTGATCACAAAGGTACCAAGTGACCAAGATAAAGTCAGGGGGAGTTCTGCACAGTTTGACCAGTGGGGTCACACGAGGTGCAGGTTCTTTTTGAAGACGTTGCCAGAAATCTTTCTGTTTGCTGGTAGTTTTCCCACAGAATGAAGGTAGAGATGGCTCGTGTTTGAGGTTGAGGGGCTTTGCTGCAGAGGAGGAAATGGAAATGGGCTGACTGAGATATTTAAAGTTTTCGTTTGTGTCTTTTTGGGCCGTTGTTTGTTGAGACAAGGACAATATTTGCTTATTTTGTCTTTGCACGGAGTTTGCTGCTTTGTGCTTTCCTTCTAAGGGAAAAATCACCCCTAAAATTCCCCATTAAACTGTTTTTGCCTCAACCCACGAGTTTTCTGACTTTTACCCTTTGGGTTCTCTCCCCGGTCCTGCTGGTGGGGAGTGAATGAGCGGCTGTGAGGGCTTGGCTGCTGGGGTTAAACCGTGACAGCAGGTGTGTCTGAGCTGGAATCCTGGCTGAGAGCTGGAATCCCTGCCGAGAGCCTCCTCTGCTGGGGCTGGGATGTTCCACGGGTGCATCCTGCCCCATCTCTGGTGTCCGTGTTCCCCACTGGAGCATGCAGAGCACGTGTGCTCTGCCCTCTCATCCATCACCTCATCGATCTGGTTCAGTGTTTGTGCTGTTGCCAAAGGCGCTCTCGCTGGGACAGGTTGTACCGTGTGGGCTCTCGTACCACGGGAGATCCATGAAGAGCTCTGGCTGTGCCAGTTGGCCGCTGCTCGCTGGGATTGGGAAAGCCGCGCTCTGGTGACGATCTTTGACTCGGTGTGTGGAACATCAGGGCTCACCAAACAGTGTGGGGAGAGGAACCACGCAGGTTCAGGTGCTCTGGTGCTTTGCCTCCTTGTAGCTGGGCTTTGTTTCTAGAGGATCAGGAGCAGCAGTTGTGTGAATTGCTGTTCCTGATACCTCCTCGCTCTGTAGTTCCAGCACCCAGCGTGGAAAACAGGTGACCTCGAAGGAAATGCCCCACTTGTGCCCAGTTTCCATCAACAAAATTCAGTCTGTTGCATTTTGCACCTCTGGAGAATAAACCCAAGAGTGCCAGTTTTTCTTTTTCTTTTTTTTTTTTTTTCCCCTTGTGTTGTCTTCTAAGTTCAGAAGTTTCCATCAGCACTTCCAACCACTCCTGCTGGGGTGCAGTTTTCCTTGTGTTGTAGTGAGCTGTTATACAGTTGCTGTGCTGGTTTCTGAAGTTTCAGTGGTAGATTAAGTAACTTCTCCATAAATACCACTTGGAGGGGACTTCGGGCATGCTTTGTTTAATAAATTGTTCTTGATTATTGCTAAATTTAATGTCTAGCTTCCAAGACAGTATCTCGTATCAAATTCTTGTTTAAAATAGAATAAAACCTGGATGTCTTTGGTATTTATACATCGGGGCTCTGGTTTCATAAGCAATGACATGGGTGTACAGAGTCACCTGACAATCCACTTGTATCAGCTGAAAGCCAGATTTTTGGATGTAGTTCAGCTGTTCCCTCTGATATGAAGCCCACAAAGTTTAGCCCTTCGCACCCAACACTGTTTGGACTCCTCATTAGATACTCTCAATGAATTATTGAGATGCTTAAGCAGAACTAATCATCTATGAAAGGAAATTTGGAAGAATGCCTCAGTGTTAGCCTGGACAGTAGTGGTTGGTGTGCCCAGCCTGGCACTGGGACAGGGTGCCAGCTTAGGAACCAGCCTTAGAGTGACTGCACAGAGCCCTGAAGGTAAGAAAGGGTCCTTTTGAGCCTGTTCTGTATTGCAAAAAAAAAATTCTTTTGGAGCCCAGCAGTTTGTGGTTAGGAGGTGGCACTGTAGAGCATTGATCCTGTCAGATTGTTGGTGCTGCAGTGATTTTATCCCCAGCTGGGCAGGGAGGCACAACGTGCTGTGGTGTCTGCGGGGCCGGCTCTGCCGCCTCCGGGACTGGCCCAGCTTGGCTTGGAAATCCAGGATTTCTCCTTGGCTTGGCAGTTCATGGCCGTTGGCTTCATCCAGCTGGAGTGAAAATTTAATGTCCTCCTCTGTGTGTTGGAAGAGGAAACTTGTAAGGTGGTTTGGGTTCCAGGCTGTGCCCTGCTTGTACTGATAACCTGTGGATCGCAGCTCTTTTCTCCCCTGGAAGCTGCTCTTCTTCCCGAACAAATACCCTAAGGATTTCTCCTCTGCATACCTGTCAGAAGTTGCATTCTTCCTATTTTGGTGTAAGTTATTTTACTCCCTTTGACCTCAGTTAACAGGGAACACGTCATCCCTAAATTCAGTCATTTGTTGGGAGATTGTGCAAAGATTACTTGGCTGAGATACCACAGCATGACAATGTTTCTCACGTGGTTACTTATCTGATACTTGTAATTGAAAGGTAAACAAGTTCACTTGGTCCCTATCAGAAATACTTTAGTGCCCCCTCCTGTATTTTGCTGGATTCCCTCACTTTTTCCCCAGACTGGGACATGTGGAATCCCCTCACAGCCTGGTGCTGGTATCCTCAGTGACTGCAGGAAAAGCTGTCCATGAAAGTAGAAAGTGTCATTAAACCTATTTTATGGAGGGGAAAGCAAATAATCTCCAGTCTGGGAATAACTGGGATCTCTTGACTCTGCGTGTAGCAGGAGCTGGGATGTGCTGCACTGTGCTTTCCAGGCAGGAATGTCTTCCTTCAGGTAAATTCAATGTGAAACTCCCCCACCTACCCCCTAATCCTGGTTTTAAAAGGTCCATCCTTGTGCTCCTGCAGATCAGATCTGTTCAGCACTTGAACTTTGCCAGGGAGCACGGGGAGGGCTCCCTGCCAAGGATTCCAATTCCACTCTGGGGCAGGGCTATCTTGTACTGTTGTTGTTGCTGTTGTCAACTTTTATCTTGGTGCCAGGGCTTGACCTGGAGAGTGTTGGGCTGGTTGTTGCTCCAGGAACACGTGGAATTTTCTACTTCATGAGGATGTAGAAGTGAAGCTCTTCCAGTACCTTTTTAACTGGAGTGTGGGTATCCATTTGATTTGAGCTTGGCTATGAATTTGGGTTGATGTTTGGATGTTTCTTAGGGGTGAAAATGGGGTCTAAGTGGGAAGGGCACGATGGAGCAACGGGTTCTGAAAGATGAATATGAAAAAGGAAGGGAGTTTGCAGGAGGCAGAGGCTTGTTGGGTGTGAGATTTGTGGAGCTGAGTGCAGGATACCTTGGAAGGAACAGTCTGAGGGAACGGGATATGCTGAAGAGCCTGGGGAGTGAGGTGGTTCTGGTCATGGTTTATGAGAGTGTGTGATCCAGAGGAGCTCAGGGAGCTTTAAACCATCAGCTTCCCTCCTGGAATGGCAGCTGTGGTGTTGCTTTGGGACTTGCAAGGATCCCCAGTGATCTGGGATGTGCATCCTGGGCATGGTCCCATTCCAGACACATCCAGCATGGCAGATAAACTGCCTGGTGTGTGGTTTGGGAAGAGGAAGTGTCTGACAAACAAGTGTTCCACAGCACTTGAAATCTGCACCCGTTGCAGCTGTTGGCACTTGGTTATTTGGGAGGAGTCCCCATTTGGGCTCTGTAGAAAGATCCTGCTTTAAGCTAAAAACCTACCTGGATGGCTGCTGGAATTCTGTGTTAGCATGGAATGGGAGTTATTTACCAGGGAGCAGGGAGAGGGCTGGTTTTGTTCTTTCATGGTGCATCCTTTCTTTAATTCCTGAAGCCCTTAGGCTCCATCCTTTGTCAGAGCTGAGTCAAGGTTCATTTTTTTTTAATCTGTAGGTCAAAGACCTGGTTTTGGCAGTCTCTGCATTCAAACCAACTGCTCTGTCTCTTTAAAACTGTGGGCAAAACTGTCTTTGACTGAGTGCAGATTGCTGCCTCCAGTGCCTGTTACCTGAGGCACAGGGAACCATTTATTCCAGCTGTGGAATTCTGCATCCCTTGCTGGACAGCATTTCTGCTTGTTCCTTCTCTCTGTGAAACAGGATGGAAGGGCAGAGCTAAAACTGGAGCAGATCTCAGGGAGGCTTCAGCTGCCTCAGTCTTATCACCCAGATCAAATACACCTTCACATCACATTTACAAAACATAAACCCCAAACTGATGAGGAGAGCTGCCCTCTCCACACCCTTCCCAGGCCAAATCCAGAGGGAAATAATCCCAAATCCTTTCTCTGGGGTGTGTGTGTGTGTGTGTGTTGTGTGCTGCAGTCTGCTCCAGGCTGCCTCTCACACAAGGCAGCTCATGCATCCCTGCCTGTGGAATCCACGGCCACGTCACCCCCAGCCCCTGGCATGTGGCAGTGCTGGGATCAGTGCTGGCTGCTGGCTTCGATGTGCCTCAGGTATGTGTCTGGAAGGGATGCTTTTATCCTTGGAGGCTGGAGGAGAGGAGGAGCACGGCACAGCCCTTGCCTTTGTCTGCCAGCAGGCCTGGGCTCCGAGGAGGGGGTGGATTCCGTGGGATATTTGGCTTTGACGAGCGTTAGGTGTCGAAAATGAGCTCTGGGGAGTGAGTGTGTGTGTTGGGTGGTGAGTCCTTTGTCAGTGACACATCCTTGTGGAGCTTATTTTTGTAGGGATGCTGCAGCAAATCGTGGCCATTGATTTCACAGCAGCGGATTCAGCTGGCGGAAGGGAATATTTTTAACCAATGCTGAAGCTGCTCCTCCAGATTTGCTCCTCCAGCAGCAAATCGTGGCCATTTCCTTCAGAGCAGGGGATTCAGCTGGTAGAAGGCACAGGGAATATTTTTAACCAGTGCCACACCAAGCTGTGTGTACAACACAGGATTTGTTTCCTTGCAGCCACAGCGGTCAGGAATTGTTTGGACTGGGGGCTGTGGGTGGTTTTCATGGAGAAAGGCAAATATTTAGGAAACTGTTTTCACAAAACCTGAAAAATAAAATTTCGGTTATTACTGTGTGTAGATTGTAATCTCAAGATCAAACACAGGATATCCCAATTGTTTTGAAAACATTGGAATATACCATGTACTGCATGAAACATGGGGTGGAGTCACTGGGTGTTAGCTGGGCTTTACTGGTCTCACGTAGGGACGACCAGAAGAGAAAGTGGCACAGATTTTATCTGAGTCTGTAAATTCATGATTCTCTGCCCTTGTGATGGCTCGTCTGGAAATGGTGAAGAACCTGGGATTGTTCCCTGTGGAAGGTGGGAGAAGGGATTGGTACCATCTGGGTGAGGGGTGTGAAGTGAAACTGCTCAGAATGGAGACAGGGCTGGAAAATATTGCTTTTTCTTATGTACTCCTGTACATAAAACTCCCCACTTACATGGGGAGTTTCTGGTGTACCCAGTGATTGGGTAGTTTGAGCTGTTCCTCCCAGAGGAATAAAGGCTGGCAGGTGAGAGGCATTGATTTACAGGGTAGCGACGTCATTTTGGGGTGTTTTTGTTTGTTGAACTCTGTTCTCTCCCTGGCATCTCCTGTCTCTGGTGAGGTTTATTTGCAGTGTGAGGCTGCCCTCTCTCCACAGTGTGTTGCTGTCCCTGTGCCCTCCTGCATCCCTGGCTGTGCTGCTGCTCCTCACTGTGTCACCTGTCACCATAGCCACCTCACCCTCAGGGCTCGAGGTTACATCCAGGCTAATGTGACACTTTGCCCCTGGGTATTTGTTCCTCTTCTGAGTGACTCCCTCCTGGGTGGCTGTGTTTTGCTCAGGCTTTTGGGATGTGTGTATCACATCACAGCTGTGCTGCCTGGCTGTGGCCCTACACCAGGACAGACCCAAATGTCATGAAATGTAAACATTTCCAGCTGCTGTGCCTCATTCCAGTCCAGGTTTGATCATCAGGGCACTGCTGCAGTCATTGCCCTTGCTCATCCTGTTCCTACCCCCAAAATTTGCAATTTTTTGCTTTGTCTGGGCTTGACATTCCTGTGCATGGCCAGGAGTTGGACTTTGATGATCCTTGTGGGTCCCCTCCAGCTCAGGATATTCCATGATTCTGTGATACTGAGTAAACATCCTTCCTTTCTCCAGTGATGTTATTTGACCCTGCTGTGCTGTGGCACCCTGCTTGTGAGGATGTTTGTTCTCCCAGCACTTGGAGTGATCTCATCTCCACTCTATAGGTGGGAGACGGGTGCAGAAAACACAGGTGGCATGTCCGGGGTTTCCTGCCTTCCAGCCCGATGTCCGGTGGGATCTGTCACCTCGTGGCAGCCTCACCACCCTGTCCGTGTGCCTGTGACATTCCTGCCTGCAGCCCTGGGAACGCTTTCCCTGCCACCTCCCCACCCCTCCTGAAATCCCCCCCTCTGCTGACCGCATTCCTGGGGCAGACTGAAGGTGTGCTCACCTGGCCCTGGAGCCGAGTCCCTCTGGGTGCTGACAGAGGGCTGGGAAGCTGCACATCCCCTGTTTCTGGGGGTATGACCCCCCTTTGGGGATCGTGGCCCCCCTTTTGGGATCATGACCCCCGCTGTGGGATCGTGGCCCGGCGCAGCCCCCTGTGCGGGTCCCGCAGGTGCTGCAGCGGGGCCGGTGCGTTTAAACCTCATTACATAACCTGTAGATCATTTTCTCTCTTTCCTGATCAGCTGCTTCCCTTCCCAGTGACGACAGGGAGGCCGGTCCCCTCCGTGCCTGCTGCGTCACGGGAAGGGGCGCACGGGGCTGGTGGAGGCAGGGGACAAAGGTTACGGGATTGAAGCAATCGGGGAAGTGCCGCCGCCGCTCGGAGGAGAAGCCACGCGAGGGCAAGAGGCTCTTTGCAGCTTCTCCCCGCCGGGCCCAGAGCTGCAGAATTGGCAGGAGTAAAATAGCTGCAGCTTGGTTAGGCGAGCCGTGAGCAAGCCCTGGAATCCGTGAATTGCTGCACTGAGGCAGCATGGAGGATTCTGCAGAGCAGAGCCAGGAGATGAGGTATCACATGCTGCAGAGGTAAGAATTACTGAGCTGGTTGGTTGCTCGTGGAAATGCATCCTGAGGTTTTGGGGTTCGTTTTGTCCTCTGAAACCTCGCGGTGCTCTGTGCATGCAGTCTGTGATAGAGATGCCAGAATGCGTCTCAGCTGGGGAATCGGGGTTAGAAAAGTTTGAGATGCTGCACGACTTCTCACCCCTGTAAATTCTGAAGGGTAGGTGAACACTGAAAAATTCCTCCATCACAGAACGCTGCAGTTGTGGCTGGGTGATTAATAGGGTTGCCAGTCACTAACTCAGCATTTACTCCGTTTTGTTTAGAGCTCGGTGTGTTTTCCTCCTTGCTGCCCAGCTTCTGCCTCATCTTACCCAGCAAAAACAAACAAACAAACTCTTCTGTTTTGATTACACTTTGCAGCCTGTGGTTATTAATAAGTAAACTTGATGTTTTTGGTATGCTCACAAATTAAAATGAGCTGTACCTGCTTATAAACAAGTTTTTGTGCACTCTTCTGGGTGCTGAACCTGTGGCTCTGTTGACTCTATACCTGTGGCAGGATCTTTGTGTGCAGTAATTTCAGGTTGGCAGGACAGTTCATGTCTAAACATGTTCACAAATTCTGACCTCAGGATTTTTACCTTTTTTTCTGTTTTTGTTGAGACTGCTCTCCATAACCCTGCAATGAATAAACCTCACTCCCTGGACTGTGCTCCTCCCTTGCATGAAGACTCTGACCCCCTAAATACACAAATTTAGTAGAAATTCAACCTTAACTACACATTTCCTCTTTTTCTTGCCTGTGAACTCCTGAGATTATCACAGGAGTGTGTGAACTCTTGCTCACAGGAGCACATTCTGAGTTCAGTGACCACGTCTGGAAGTGCAGCTTACTGGAAGAAGGGAAAGTACAAGGGGATGAACCTGAGCACACAGAGCTTGTTCTTGGCCTTTCTCTGGGTATCAGCTACCTGCTCTTCTTTGAGATAAGTTACTAGACAGGATGTAGTTGGTCTGACCTAGTAAAGCCATTTATGTGTCCCAGAATGTCTCTGGGAGACAGGCATTTGGTTTTTTGCAGGCTCTAAAATCATCCTTTTGTTCTGGTTTTCCTGGTTACCTTCACTTCTCCCACTCTTGGCTTCATGGATTGCTTTAAATTCTCTTCCACTGTGCTTGGAACAGGTTTGCATGTGCCAGTCAAGCTCAGCATTTCAAGGCTATAACTTGAAGCTCTCCACCAGCCATTTGTTGTGGGAGCATCTCACGTGTGGGATGTGATACTGGTCTGTGGTGTTAATGTGCTGCTGGTGAAGGGTTCAGGAGGGTCTGTGTTCCACGTGGGCAAATCTTCACAGGCCATGATGTGTTTGTGGGGAATGTGAGGGGGAATACGAGTCTTTCTTGTCAGAATGTGGTCAGGCCTGTCTAACAGCAGCTCGCTCCAGGCAGGATGCTCCAGCCCTCACCTGGGGCAGGGAATCTCCAGGTACAGCTCTTGGGCTGCCTGGCCTTGGTGGCTGTGTTGGTAGAAGATGTTGTACATGCCTTGGCTTCTCCCTGGCTTGGTTTCCCCTTCGTGCTGCCCCCCCCAGCAATTCCAGCTGCTCTCTGCTGAATCCCCTCCCATTTCCCAGTGGAATTGCTCAATGGGAACAGCCCTTCAGCAGCTGATTAGGACAGAGGTTCCTGTGGGCTCCCTGTGGCTCCTGGGCACTGATGGTGCCAGTGCCCACCCCTCCAGTGGCACCGACCCCTTGGGTGCTGCTGGATCTTTCCAAAGATTGATTTTTGAGCACCTTCCCAATATTCACTCCTGCAGAAAGGTTCTGTGATCCTGCTGGTGGCAGGGGTAGGGGCTTCCCTGCGTTTGTGGGAAGGGAAACTGTTAGGAAAAGCACAGGAAATGCAGTAAGAGGTAAGTAAACCACAGGGTGATCTGAGAGGTAACTCCTCAGGGCCTGTGAAATAAAAAGTGTCTCATTATTTCCCCTTCGTGCTGCTCTCTGGCAGACACACGGTGTGAAGAGCAGGTCTTGGCTCTTCTGTTGAGTCTCCTCTCACAGTGTCAGCTTTGTCAACTTCACCAAACCGAAGCCAAAGGGTGATTTATCCCTGTTGTTGCTGTGGAAGCTGAAGCACAAGAACGGGAAGTGACTGTGCCATTCCCACACAAAGGCGGTGGCAGGGCACGGGCTTGGTCTTGGCAGACACAGAACTGGCTTTCTCTGTGTGTAGTAGAAGTAACGTGATTAATTTGTCCTCTGGCTCGCAGAGCTTTTTGAGGAAGATATTAAAGACTGGAAAACTCTTGGAAAATGATTTCCATAGCCAGTCTGAGTCTCTCATTTCCACCTGGAGATGTATTTGCTGTTCTTCCCCAAGAGGATTTCCTCACAGAGCTGATCTTTGTAGCTTGTTTTGCCAAAGCCAAACATCACTGTGGTTGTTTCCCAGCTTCCCTAGATGGACTGGAAGCTGACTGGTGGAACACTGTCGTTCTGTGAACATATTTTTACCTACTTATATATTGACATAGCTGGAATTTCTCCAGATCACCTGGGTTTTTGAGAGGGATAACTGAAGGGGAGTCATCCCGTAAAACTGAGGAGCCGGCCAGGGGGGTCTGCAGGCGAGGAGGGATTCTGCTCCTCTGCCTGGGGAACGTGGTCAAAGGGAACTTGATAAAACCTTCTGCCTGTGTGCACCTGCAGTGACAAGTTGCTTCTGTCTCCCACGATTTCCTCAGGCCCAGCATGTCTGGTTTGCACCTCGTCAAGCAGGGCCGGGACAGGAAGAAGGTCGATGTGCAGCGGGATTTCACGGTGGCCTCTCCAGCTGAATTTGTCACTCGCTTTGGAGGAAATAAAGTTATTGAAAAGGCAAGTTACTGATCTCCTTTAGCATATGGCATTTTGTTCCCCTCTCCTGAGCTGTGACTTCTCTCTCTCTCTAAGGCTGTAGGTTGCAGGTATCAAATTATTAATATTCCTGAGTTTGGAAGTTGTACTTCTGCCTGGAATAATTGTATTTCCTTTTTCTTTTATATGTGATAAATAAATATCTCATTGTTTTAGCTGAATGTGGGAGGAAAAGAAATAGGAGTGAACCAGAGCTCTTCTGCTGATCCAGAAGGATTTATAGACAGACATAACGAAGGTAGACTGGAAAAACACTAAAAAATGTATTTAAAAATACATAATTTGATGGATGAGATCTCTATCAGCTACTGGAAGTTTTAACCACTTGTTATAGCTGTTCTCTGTGCCCTTCTGCTCTTTAGTCCAACCAAAACATAACACATTAAAATTTTATGGTGGATCAAGAGCTGATTTCTGAATTAACTGCTGGGCCACAAACTGGATGCTGACCAAGGAAACTGCACAGCCCCAAACAGGGCAAAAAAATCTGCAGAGGAAAAGCCTGTTTTCATAATTGTTTAGTGTTCTGTGCCATTTAGGCCCTATTTCATTCCAGCTTCTAATCCACTCAGGTGCTGATAGCAAACAACGGCATTGCAGCAGTGAAGTGCATGAGGTCCATCCGGCGCTGGTCCTACGAGATGTTCAGGAACGAAAGGGCCATCAGATTTGTTGTCATGGTGACTCCTGAGGACCTGAAAGCCAATGCAGGTGAGCTGTAAAGCTGTGAGGGTGCCCAGCCCTTCTCCTGCCACTCACCTGAGTGTCCATGGGGGTGCAAGAGTGGAATGTGTGGAGGGCTTTTCCAGTCTCACCGATTCTGTGGCTCTGTGACACTTCCATAACTGTAGATTTTGGGGAGTTTTGGACCAAGCACAGTTGTTAGATTGGCAACCTAAATGAGACCTACTTTATGTTGCAGAGTATATTAAAATGGCAGATCACTACGTGCCCGTTCCAGGAGGACCCAACAACAACAACTATGCAAACGTGGAACTCATCCTTGACATTGCCAAGAGGATTCCAGTGCAGGTGAGAAGTGTCACAGGTACTTTCCAAAACGGGAGGCAACACCAAGCCATCTTCCCTCCTTCAGTAACAAGTAGTATCTGGTGAACAAGGCAGGACAGAGAAATTGGAATTACAGACCTGTACCAGCACCCAAAGGCAATGCATGTGGCAGTGCAGTGATCTCCCAGCAGGAATATCTGCAGGAGATGGGAGGTTCCCTTCACCCTTTCACTTTCCTGCACCCAGTTCCCCCTCAGCAGTTGCTGCAGCAGCCTGCTTGGACTTGCCTACAAGGTACAAGACAATCTTTAAACCAAGCGCAGTGTGTCGTTCAGGAGCTGCTCTGGGTTTTGAATGTTCTGAGGGTGTTTTCAATGAGGGGAAAAAAGGACTTGAAGTGCTTCTGTTTCTGCTCACTTGCTTGTTTTCCTCCAACAAAGAGTGAATTATGTGGTTTCCTCCTGCAGGCTGTGTGGGCTGGCTGGGGCCACGCGTCTGAGAACCCTAAACTGCCAGAGCTTCTGCACAAAAACGGGATTGCTTTCATGGGTGAGGAGATTTCACGTCTAGTCCTTACTTTAAGATGGGCAGGTTCAGTGAGACAGAAAATCCTGAGTGCAAAAGGGAGCCCTAAGGAATGGTTTGCAAGTGCAAGAGAGATGATCTGTTCTTTACAGTGGTCCTTGTATGGAAGAAGGGGGCAAGTTCTCCAGCATATGTTTGAATATTGAGATAAGAAATCAGAAAAGATTCCTATTAGATGGTTTCAAAAACTGAACATCCCTGTTCTCATTTTAAAGGGGGTTCAGTCCTATGGGGAGGGTGGAGTTTTACCTAAATTAGACTTCTGGCCATTTCCCTAATGTTTGACTTTGCTCATGTCTCTGTCATGTGTTGTCTTTGCAGGTCCTCCAAGCCAAGCCATGTGGGCCTTAGGAGATAAAATCGCTTCTTCCATCGTGGCTCAGACTGCTGGCATTCCAACCCTTCCCTGGAGCGGCAGTGGTAAGGAGGAATTTGCCCTCTGCTTATCTAATTTTTAAGAAGCTCTGCGCTCAGAAATGTGTTCCAAGCGATGATCTGTCTGTTCGGGGTTTCAGATTGGTGGTATTTCCCCACCACGCTGTTTGTGTCACCCGTGCCCATCACATGGGCTGTCACTGAGCCCTGCAGCACGAGGGGCCAAGGGGATGGTGTTTGTGTTTCAGGTCTCCGGGTGGACTGGCAGGAAAACGATCTCCAGAAGCGCATCCTGAACGTTCCTCAGGAGCTCTACGAGAAGGGCTACGTGAAGGACGCGGACGATGGGCTGCGGGTACGGGTGTTTGGGAGGTGTTTGAGGGGTGTGCCTGCACGCCTGGGGAGAGCTGGGGGCTGAGTGTGCTTCTGTTGGGAGTACAAACTGGGACTGGGCTGCAGCCTCAGAGCTGGGGCTTGGAAACTGGGAAGTGATCTTTGGACCCAGCCTGCAGAACTAGGTGAGAATTAGAAGAAAGAGGCAGAATCTGGGACCAAGGCTGTGTTTCATTAAACACATTTTTTCCAGCCTCAGACACCCTCTCAAACTGGGATATTTGGTCTCTATCCCATCAGTTGCTAAATAGAGTCAGACGTGGAAATTGGATGTGAATCAACAGGGAAATAATGATCTTTTCAACTTGATTCTGCTGCCTTTTTGTACTTACCCCTGTTTTTCTGCCCATCTTGGCCAGGCTGCTGAGGAGGTTGGCTACCCTGTGATGATCAAGGCGTCCGAAGGAGGAGGAGGAAAAGGAATCAGGAAAGTTAACAATGCAGATGATTTCCCCAATCTGTTCAGACAGGTAACTTCCCCCCTTGGTTTGTGCTGCCCTGTTCTAAATGTTGAGGTTGGGTGGTTCTGGATCAAATAACTGAGCTTTGGGCGGCCCAGGGGAAATAACGTGGATGTTCCTTGCTCCAAAAACGCCCTTGGGGCTGGCTGTGACTGAGATGGGTGTTTACCAGAGATGCTCTGCCTGTTCCTCGTGTCTCTGCTGTAGGTCCAGACCGAAGTGCCGGGCTCTCCCATCTTTGTGATGAGACTGGCCAAGCAGTCCCGGCACCTGGAGGTGCAGATCCTGGCGGACCAGTACGGCAATGCCATCTCCCTCTTCGGCCGGGACTGCTCCGTGCAGCGCAGGCACCAGAAGATCATCGAGGAGGCTCCTGCCTCTATCGCGACTTCCACGGTGTTTGAGCACATGGAGCAGGTGAGGGTGGCTCTGCAGGTTCCCTTCTCCTGGTCAGGCTCCAGAAACAGGCAGGATTTCTTGTTTTTATAACTAGACTTCTGCATTGTTGGAGCTTTTAAAAGGGTGATGTGGAGTTGTGGGTCTTAAACTGCTTGATGAGGGCAACCACTCACCTTTCCACACTGACAGAGTCCCATGTCCTCACAAACAGCTGTAGAGCTCCCTTCTCAGATGTGTGGACCCTGAAAATGGGAGAGAAGTGTGATTTAAATGTGTGTTATCATATTAAAAGCAAGCTGCGGGAGTTGTGTGAATTGCCTAGTTCTGAGTGCCATAAGCATTTGCTTCAAACTCTGCCTTTTGTAAGTTGTAAGTGAAATAAGTTGGGAATCAGAACTCCTGTGCCCCAGGAGCAGGTCTCAGGCCTACTACAAGCTTTGGGATGTTTCAGAATGCCAGCAAAATTCTGAAGTGGATGGGGTGGATGAACAGGGTGCATGTAACTGAGCACGAAATCCTCTTTTTTTCCCCGTGTCCTAGTGTGCTGTGAAGCTTGCCAAAATGGTGGGATATGTGAGTGCAGGCACTGTGGAGTACCTGTACAGCCAGGATGGCAGCTTCTACTTCCTGGAGCTGAACCCTCGCCTGCAAGTGGAGCATCCCTGCACAGAGATGGTGGCTGATGTCAACCTGCCTGCAGCGCAGCTCCAGGTGAGCCAGGGGCCAGATCCTGAGCTCCAGGTGAGCCAGGGGCCAGATCCTGAGCTCCAGGTGAGCCAGGGGCCAGATCCTGAGCTCCAGGTGAGCCAGGGGCCAGGTCCTGAGCTCCAGGTGAGCCAGGGGCCAGGTCCTGAGCTCCAGGTGAGCCAGAGCCCAGGTCCTGAGCTCCAGGTGAGCCAGGGGCCAGATCCTGAGCTCCAGGTGAGCCAGGGGCCAGATCCTGAGCTCCAGGTGAGCCAGGGGCCAGATCCTGAGCTCCAGGGGAGCCAGGGGCCAGATCCTGAGCTCCAGGGGAGCCAGGGGCCAGATCCTGAGCTCCAAGGGAGCCAAGGGCTGGGTCCAGTGTTCTTGGAGGCTTTCAGAAGTGTTTGATCAGTGGTACCTGGAAGAGGCCCGAGCATGAAAAACCTGCTGAAGGCTTAGTGAAACAGGAGGGAAGGGCTCTTGTCTGAGCCCAGCTGGGTGCTGGGTTAGAGCTGGATCACACACTGATATGGTACAGATCTCTAGATCTTTGTGCTGATAGAGGAGAGAACACAAAGGAAAGATCAGAGAGCTCCATAAACTGTGGCCTATATTCCATGTGCAGGTAGGTGATGCGTGACTCCCACACGTTTCCTCTTCAACAAAAATCCCCAATAACTCCAAGGCCCGTTTTGGTACTTTCTCAGCTGGAGCAAAGCTTCATTCAGCATCCCAAAATATTTGTGCATCCCTCCTGTTGGAAAGCAAAGGCAGGTTACATTCTGGTTGTTTCTCCTGGTCGGCCTTAAGGTAAAAGGAGTGCGAAGGGAAGCAAGACAGGAATAAAACACTGAGGTGGGAAAACTGATTTAAGGAAAGGCTGTAAAAAAACCTATCTTGACGAGCTTTGGCCATGAGTAGTTCAACTATAGGCTCTCAAATTCCTTTGTGAATGAGCTGGCTTTGGAGGCTGCAGTGCCAGTTCTGGGCAGAGCATCGCCCACTCCGCCCCGAGGGACAGCAGCCAGAGTTTCTAGTGACAAAAGGAGGGAAAACAGGGCAGACAATTGGAGTTTTCATCCTTCAGCAAGCCCAGCAGTTGTTTGAAGTTCCCCAAAGTCACCAGGGGATCCCTCACAGATCCTGCAGAAAGCAGGTGTTGTCTGTGTGTCCCCCTGAACTCCTGTGTGCTGCCAGGCTCCCTCCCTCTTCCCAGCCCCAAGCTTTTCCAGCAGGGAGTGAATGCCACAGTCCCCTCACACCATATTAGGGCTCTAGGTGCTTTTCTACTTCACTTTTAGACTCTATAAAAAGCCTCCAATTACTGAACAGAATAAGAGGGACTTTTGCTCCATAAGATGCAGCCAGGGCTGGTTCTGCAGGTTACTCTCTCCACAGTTTGTAGTTGCAAAATTCCAGCTTCCTGTAACTACTTAGGTCCTGTCTCACTGGCACCTCAGTGTATTTTTAACAGGCCTAATGCCCATCCTCAGCTGACCTGGCACTGTCTGCTTTCCCTGGAGCCTTTTAATCAGTCAGTGGAAAATACTGACTGAAGGGCTTAAGGTGGATATTACACTGAGCTCAGTTGTCCTGGGAAGTGGGAATGTTCAAGCCTGTGAGGAGAGAAACCGAGTGGTGGCTTCTTTTAATATTTCTTTTTCTCCTTAGATTGCCATGGGGGTCCCCCTCCACAGAATCAAGGATATCAGAGTGATGTATGGTGTTTCTCCATGGGGAGACACAACTATCGATTTCGAGAACTCAGCCCATGTCCCCAGTCCCCGTGGCCACGTCATCGCTGCACGGATCACCAGTGAGAATCCTGATGAGGTGAGGGCTTAAATCCTGTACTTACTGGTCGCTCACAGGCTGCACACCTTGGGTCAATCCCTGCTGCTGCTGCTCCTGAAAATTTTGGCGGCAAATCTGAAAGATTCTTCCCTTACCTCGCTTAGCTGATGGTTCTCTGGGCTCTGGTTAGACACAACCTGAACTTACTTATGTGTAAATCAGTTTACAGCACCAAGAGGTGTTCTAAGAGCCTTCAGAACTCCAATTGCTTCCCTAATTCTGGATTATTTACTTTTTCCTTAGGATGCAGAGCAATGTCTGTCTGTCTGTCTCTACAGGGATTTAAGCCCAGTTCTGGGACAGTTCAGGAGCTGAATTTCCGCAGCAATAAGAACGTCTGGGGCTATTTCAGTGTCGCTGCTGCAGGAGGGCTCCATGAGTTTGCTGATTCTCAGTTTGGTCACTGCTTCTCCTGGGGAGAAAACCGTGAAGAAGCCATTTCGTGAGTAGTCAGAAATGTGGTAGAGCCCTGGAAATTGTTTAGTTTTGACCTCTTTGATCCAAACTGCCACGGAAAAACAAGGCTCCCTCCCTACTTTAGGAGCTTTAAGAGAAGTTTCCCTCTCTATACCTTGTTTTCCACATCATGGTCAGGCTTCTCATCCCTCTTGCTTTGCAATTCCACTATATTGCACTTACATTTCTACACTTTTTGCTGAATTTTCTTTCCTTTTTTCCTGTCTGTTTTATCCCTGCTGCTGGGGTATGACACAGCTACCCCTGTGTGGAAGAACCTCTTTGAAGTCTTCAGGTGAAGGCTTCTAACAGGAAAAACATCACTAACTTGTTATGCTGATGCCTTAGGATGGTTTATAAATCGTGGAGTGCCCTTGTGGTGTTGAGTGTTGAAGCATCTGGTCATAGGACAGGGTTGTCAGACTTGCCTTCCGTGTTTTTAATCCTTCCCCCTGTTCCGTTCTGGGTGGGATGGAGACCAAGTGTGGTGATAGCAGGGGGAACTGCTGATCCCACTGAGCTGCCCTTCTTCACACCAGCAGCAGGTTGAAGATAATCAGTATTCTCTCAATCCCAGACATGCCCTACAGGACCTTGCTCCAGTGCACGTGCTCTTCTGCTCTTCCCTTTGGGCTGCTTTTCCCAGCAGCTGGCGGGGAGTTGTCTGGAGCTGCCGGCTTGCTCGTTGCCGTTAGTTTGGGATAGATAAAAGGGGTTCTTTTTCCTTTCAGAAACATGGTGGTGGCATTGAAGGAGCTGTCCATCCGAGGGGACTTCCGGACCACTGTGGAATACTTGATCAAACTGCTGGAGACTGAGAGCTTCCAGCAGAACCGCATCGACACGGGCTGGCTGGATCGGCTGATCGCCGAGAAAGTGCAGGTCCAGCTGCTCTCCTTGCAGGAATACAAATGGGAAAGAGGGGGGAAAGGGGTTGCTGTGTGCTGATGCAAAAGGACAAGGAGTTAGGAGTGGTTAATGTCCACTTAATGAATTTTCACTGGCCTTAGTTCTTACATATATCAAAACCCCAGGTCGTCCCTGCTGGGGAAAGTTGGTCTTTAAGTTGGCCCGAAAAGCATCTTTAGTGCACGTGGGAATTAAGACAAGTGTTTTGGAGTCTGGGGCAGAAGATAGTGGAAATGTTATTGGAGCCTCAAGATTTGATCCAGGAAGAAAAAGATGTATTTTTAAGGAATTACGGAGGAATTGCTTCTATGCAGAGTTCACGTGGCTGCTACAGCAACTCAATTTTAAAGAGGCGTTGGCCCCGAATCAAAAATAGAGCTGAGACCTGGTGAATCTTGTCTGGTGCTGAAGCTGAAGGAGGTGTGACGGTGCCCTGTGCCCTCTCTTTGCAGGCTGAGAGGCCTGACACCATGCTGGGAGTGGTGTGTGGGGCTCTGCACGTGGCTGACGTGAGCTTACGGAACAGCGTCTCCAACTTCCTGCACTCCCTGGAAAGGTAAAAGCCCAAGTGCTCTCTAGTAATTAGCTCTGATTTACGAGTTTTGTTCAGTCCAGTCCAGAAATACTCAGGGCTTGTTATTTGCTGGCTGTTCACTGCCCCCAGGAAGCTGTTTTAACACTGGCCTGAGAAAGCTGGCAGGTATCTGTGCATCTCCCCAGCATATCCCCTGCTGTTTGCACAGATTGGTTTGCTTTCTGGCAGTTTGGGCAGAAGCTCCAAGAAATGGATCAGAAACATGGAGTTCTTTCTCCATGTGCTGCTTGGGCAGCATCAGGGAATCTTGAATCACCCTTGGGTAAATGGAAAAGAGAGCAAAGCCAGTCTGTGTTGCTGGGGGGAAATGGGCTCACTTTGTCAAACTGATAATTGTCTCTCCTAAGAAGTGACTGTAAAAAACTGCTCCCATTTCTCTGCTAGTGTTTCCCAATTCCTTGCATGCATCTTTGAACCCATTTGGACACCTGGTAGCCATTTGGTGGCTTGTGGAAGATCAGTTTTGCTTTGTACTTCTCTCCCCAGGGGCCAAGTCTTGCCTGCTCATACCCTGCTAAACACTGTGGACGTGGAACTCATCTATGAGGGAAAGAAGTACGTGCTGAAGGTACGATGGACAGGGGGGAAAACCATCCTCCTGCCCCTGAGCTGGACATGTCTGTGTGTGCTGCTCTGGCTTAGTCTTTGTAGAACGTGTAATTATGGGAATTACATCCGAACAGGGTTTATTTTGTCTGCTTTAGTGGGTGAAGAAATCAGTATAACCTCCCTTATGATAACACCCCCAACCCATCTTTCCCTTGCAATGTCTCTGTAAACATTTCAACCTTTTGGACTCAAGAAATTCTCTGGCTGGGGTGAAAATTACTTTGTTGGAGGCAAAACTACAACAGGTTGACCAAAACTTTCAGTTGATGGTTCTGAATATGTAGGCCCACTCAACACGACAGAATTTGTAGCAATTTGTTCCTTTACTGTTACTTTGCTGCGTGCAGAACCTGATATTGTGAAACCAGACATACAAAAGTTAGGAAACGTAAGACTTAAGGTTGCCTGTGCAATCTTCATTAGCTTCCTTGGGCAAATTTTGGGACGGTGAAGTTTTTACTGACGTGACCGTATGCTGGTTTTTGCAGTTCTGAGTGTTCTGCACCCCTGCACCTCCCTGGTTTTATCCTGGCACTCCTGTGAAGAGGAATAGAGGCACTGAGCAGCAGCTGAAGTTTCTTTAAGGCATTTACCCAGCTTCAAATAGCAGCTCTGGGGCAGAGACTGTGATCCCTTTCTCCAGGGGCACATTTGTTGCTTTCCCTGTGGGACAGTCTCTCTATTTCCTCCCCAAATTGTCTCATCCATTATGCAGTTTTAGTACACGACTGTGACTCGTGCATAGATCAGGGTGAAGAAATGATCCATGATTGCACAATCAAACCTCTCCAGTCAGGCCTTCAGTGTGAGAGGATTAAATTGAGATTCACGGAGAGCATTAGTTCTGGCGCCTCCTGACTGCCAAATGCTTGGCTTTGTGAGCCCAAATTTTTTTGCATGAAAAAAAAAAGTCTCTGTTCCCTTTCTTTAATTCCCACTCTTGCAGTGCTTGGAAAACTGTGTGTGTGTGTTGTGGCAACTCGGGCACTGTCAGTGCTGTGTTTAACTCCCGGGATATTTACCATTCCTGTGGGCCTGCAGGTGACCCGGCAGTCTCCCAACGCCTACGTGGTGATCATGAACAACTCCTGTGTGGAAGTGGATGTGCACAGGCTGAGTGATGGGGGGCTGCTCCTCTCCTATGACGGCAGCAGCTACACCACCTACATGAAAGAAGAAGTGGACAGGTACAGATCGATGTTTAACATTTATTTACACACAAGTCAGACTTAGGCGTACTTGTAACTTTATACCTCCCAAAGATCAACTGGGAATGGAATTATCTCTTAGGAAGAGGTTCCTGGATGTGTTGTGGATGAGTTTAAAGGGAAGAGTTGCCTTCACCTGGAGAGCAGATCTTGGCTACTGTTAAAAGGAAGATCTGAATGTGCACCAATGTGGAGTCCCTGTTCCTCTGCTGGTTCTTTGAAAATGCCCTTTGGGATTATAAAAATCGAAAACCAGAACATGAAAATCTTTAAAATCCTTGAAACTCCACAGCTGCCATAGAAATAGAGCAAGATGTGCTGTCTCAGTGCATTCCCTCAAAATTCCCTGCAAGCATCACAGCAGTGAGGCCAGAAAATCCCCAGGTCTGGAACGTGAACCTTTGCTCCACCTGCTGGGTTCTGTTCTGGGAAAATTAACAAACTGGTCAGGGGGACAAAGAGTTTGGGTAACTTTTGGGCTTGAAATGCTGTAGAACCTCCACCTCTCAGTTGGTTGAGGTGTTTGCCTTCAGTTTTATTTTGAACCAGAATAGGGAAAGAGAGAATGCATTTCCCCCTTCCCCTGCCTTCCCCGAGGAGTTCTGGGGCAGTGATTTGTCCCACTCTTGGCCAGGTACCGCATCACTATAGGGAACAAGACGTGTGTGTTTGAGAAGGAGAACGATCCCTCCATCCTGCGCTCGCCGTCGGCGGGGAAGCTGATCCAGTATGTGGTGGAGGATGGGGGACACGTGTTTGCAGGCCAGTGCTTCGCAGAAATTGAGGTAAAAGAGTCTCAAAGAACTGACTTGGCTGCCCAGGCAATAGCTGAGGGGGAGGGATATTAAATGCTTTGGAACTGGGAGTTGAGCATGAGGGATAATACACGGCACTTCCTCTCCAAGTTTTGTCAGTGTTTTAACCTGGACTAAAGCAGGAATAAGCAGTGAGAGTGATGGGGTGGGGAGGAAATCACTGAACAGCTGAAAATGGAGTGTTAGTGACTGTACACCAAGTGCTAAGCAGAATTTCTCAGCAGTGAGACCATGGTTATCATCTCGCTGTGATTCCAAGGGCGGGTGGGATCCACGTGTTTTCCAGCGGTGGTGAGGAAGGCCTTCCACTTGCAGTACTAACACAGAAGCAGAGTTATGTGCCAGGATTAAGTAAGAAACTAAGACTTCTCTGGTTACCTGATCATTTATCAGGTTGATCAGATGAGTTAATAAGTGTCACTCCTCCCTTCTCCCTTGGAAGTTACTTAACTCTTCCAGAGGAGGAGGATGAGCAATTTCTGCATCACGGTGAGGAAAGCATGAGGGGTTGTGTAGGAGTGTGTGGCTCAAAACAGATTTGAGGGAGGGGAGGGTGTGTGATGACAGAGGGGCAATTAAACCAGTTGGGGACAATGTGTAGGAGAAAAATATCAAGACACGGATCCAGTTATTTTATGTAAGTGCTTTTGCACTGCAACAGGGTCATGGCTGAGAAGGAACCACCTACACAATCCCTGTGCTCCCAGTTGGGGAGAGCATAGTAAGGATAAAACCAAGCTGGCTTCCCCATGCCCAGCCCTTCTGCCTCAAAGGCAGGAGCTTCCATGGTTGATCTAAGAAAGCCTTTCTGTCTGGGAAGAGCTGTCTGAGAGCTCTAGGATATGACTCTGACTCCCTCTGCTCGAAGTGAGGGTGTTGCTGTAGCTTTTGAGAGGAACCTTTCGAGTGCAGCAGCTGCAGCAGCAAATCGTGTCTGCTTTGTTCATTGTGCTGAATGTGGGACCTTCCTGGGTCCCTGTTGGTTCAGGCAGCCTGGAGCAGGTGACATTCCTGGGGATGGCTTCATGCTGCACTAATTTGTGGCCAATTATTTGGTTCTCCCCTTCACTTTAGTGTCTGGGTTTGTTCCCAGCGTGTGTGTTTGAAAACATTTGGGAAAGCCTGAACGCCAGAGCTGCTCATGCAGGCCTGTCTGTGGTGGGACACTGGCTCCCAAAACTAGAACCATTTTGGGGCACATGGAAGCTGAGTGTGTAACCTGTTTTCCTTGTGCAGGTAATGAAGATGGTGATGACGGTGACAGCGGGAGAATCAGGCTGTATCCATTATGTCAAACGGCCAGGGGCAGTCCTGGACCCAGGCTGTGTGATTGCCAAGCTCCAACTGGACGACCCCAGCAGGGTTCAGCAGGTGAGGAGTTGCAGGAAGCGCAGATGTTGTTGGGTTTTTAATAGGGGAGTGATGTTGAGAGTGGTACGAGATGGTCCAGTGAACCAGTTTCCCATCTGTGCATTGTACTGGAATTGTCACTTCACCATTCATTTGTCTCAGTTGAGGACTGGACTCAGATTATTCTCTCTCTCTCTCTCTCTCTGATTCAGACTAATTCTGCCATTCCTGTTTCTCTTCTTACCTCAGTACTAATGTGGGTTTGTGTCTCTCGACCAAGTGCATTTTCCGCTCTGGGAATCCTTCCAAGTTAAATCTGAGGCTCCAGTCGAGGGTACCTGGGCATTGCCCCCCTGGCTGGTGCCACAGAGGAGGGTCAGTGACCCTGTTGTTGTTGCAGGCTGAGCTGCACACGGGTACCCTGCCCCAGATCCAGAGCACAGCACTCAGAGGGGAGAAACTCCATCGCATCTTCCACTATGTCCTGGATAACCTGGTCAACGTGATGAATGGATACTGCCTGCCAGAGCCCTTCTTCAGCAGCAAGGTACTGGGTGCTTCTTGTTGCAGAGCCAGAGCACAGTATTCTTTCAGCTCAGGGCAGGGTTGGCCAATTTGCCTGTCACAGGCAGAGGACCTGGAGCCAGGGCAGGGGTGCCCTGCTGTGCCCAACTTAGCTGGGTTTGCCTGGACATGTTATAGTCAGTCTCACCAGAGAGGAAGATCTCACAGCATCCAAGCACACCTGGTGCATCCATGTCCTTCTGTCTTGGAGAGGTCTAGTCCCAGCAGAATCATAGAATCAGTTAAGTTGGAAAAGACTTCCAAGACTATCGAGCTTCTTATTCTCTTCTTCATGCTTGTCTTTGCACTGCCTTGTCTCTGTGTAGGTGAAAGGCTGGGTGGAGCGACTGATGAAGACTCTGAGAGATCCATCTTTGCCTCTGCTGGAACTTCAGGACATCATGACCAGTGTGTCTGGACGGATCCCACCCAATGTAGAGAAGTCCATCAAGAAGGAGATGGCCCAGTATGCCAGCAACATCACATCAGTCCTCTGCCAGTTTCCCAGCCAACAGGTGATCAACCACACTTCTACAGAGGGACAAAAATTGATTTGTGTTGGGGCAGAAGGTTCCTTTAAATTACCTGGAGAATATTTGAACCTGAAAGGTGTGTTGGGATGGGGGATCTTCATGATGAAAGACACTTGCCTGTATCACTTGAGCTTTAAGCTTGTCTCCTTCCCCTGTATGAAGGATATGTGTTCCCTCCCCAGTGTAGCTTTAAACAGCTGATTTAGAAACATTTTAATCTCACCAGTGGCCTTGTGGGCTTTTATTTGTTTGCTTTTTTTTACCTGGTACGTGTGCTGCACTGCAATTTGCACCTTAAAAAAGAGTAATTGCAGCTAAGGAAGGCCTGACCAGGTAAGGAGATATTGGAAGATGATTTCTCCACTGTATAAATCACGCATTGATTTTTATGTCATTGTCAGGTCATTAACTTCCTCAACAGCGTAAGGCTTTGGCTTTTACTGGAGTCTGCTGGAGCTCTCTCTGGTGTGTCTGGAAGTTCTCAGCTCCTCTGCTGGCTGCTCAGCCAGATGATCCCCTCCAGAGCTGGGACCCTCACGTGGTTGCTCTCTTGCAGATCGCCAATATCCTGGACAGCCACGCCGCCACCCTGAACCGCAAGTCGGAGCGGGAGGTTTTCTTCATGAACACTCAGAGCATCGTGCAGCTCGTGCAGAGGTGAGCCGTTTCCAGGGCAGCCCTGCAGAATGTGAGCTCCTCCCCAGGGCAGGAGGGGCAGGGGTTGTGCGTTCAGTCAGGCTCACTCAGTGCTGGGTTTCCGCAGGTACCGCAGTGGGATCCGGGGCCACATGAAGGCCGTGGTGATGGATCTGCTCCGTCAGTACCTGAAGGTGGAGACTCAGTTCCAGCACGGTGAGTCTCTGGGCACAGCAAGGATTTGATTTCTGAAAGAGCCGTGTTTGGTCCCAGAAGGTGCACATGGGCCCCTTCGAGATGGTTTGCTCTGACTTTATGGTGAGGGTGAGGCTTGTTTTCAAGGGTCTGCAGTTAAATCCTGGCTTTTGTAGAGGAGCTTCTGTTCCCTTTGAGTTTTCGTGGTAAGAGTGTTCAGGAGGCAAATGACAAACTCCACTCCAGAGCTGTCTGTTCTGCTGGTTTTCCTCTGGTGGTTTATCCTTCTTTTACATCCCGTGCCGTTGGGATGATTCTGGTCATCCCACTGCGTCATGGTGTGATTCTGGTCTCTTTTCAGTGTAGAAATGTTCCTTTCCCTTGGAACTTCAGATAAATAATTCCCATAGGAGTTCATGAGTCCAACTGAGGACTTCTGTATAACCTGGAGTAAAAAGATAGACTTGCCCCTGCTTGGATATTCCACATGTAGAATCTTCATAATGGAAGCTTGATTTTTATTTCTTGATTTCTGAGCTGCAGGAAAAACTGGAATCAGGAAACCTATTTAAATTCACCACATAATTTAATTCTGTCTTGCCCGTTTGTTAAGTTCTATAGTAAGGAAATCAAGTGCAGTAAAACCAGAAGTCACTGAGTTACCTGCTGTAAACTGCCAGGGAGCTGTTTGCTGTCCATGAGCACAAACCCCAAGGCTCAGCCTGAAGCTGAGAGGTGGAATCAGTGCCTTGCACTGCTGTATCTGAGCACAAGATGGCAATGAAGCCCTGGCTAATTCCAAGGCTCAGGCTCTTACAGGTAGTTCAGATTCCACTCTTTTGTCCTGCTCCATTACTTGCACCAGCCTAATGCTACTGCAGGTTCATTTCCACTTCAATTTGCTGGTAGTAGAGGATGGTGCAAGGCTTTTTGCTGTTGTTTTATTCCAGTTGTCATTTGAATGAAAGTCTGAGCCAGCCATTCCTCTCTGTATTGCTCACAAAGGAGGCATTTGGTGGTGGAGCTGTTTAATAAGAGTAGGATGTTTGAATTAAAGTTTGCAGTTTGTGGTGGTGGGAATGCTTCCTTCCCAAAATGGATTTGCGTGGACCGTAGAATAGTAGAATGGCTTAGGTTGGAAGGGACCTTAAAGCCCATCCAGTCCCATCCCCTGCCATGGGCAGGGACACCTCCCACTATCCCAGGTTGCTCCAAACCCTGTCCAGCCTGGCCTGGGACACTTGCAGGGATGGAGCAGCCACAGCTTCTCTGGGCAACCTGTGCCAGGGCCTCCCCACCCTCAGAGGGAGGAATTTCAGTGTGAAGCTGTTTACCCTTGTCCTGTCACTCCAGGCCCTTGGAAATAACCTCTCCCCATCTTACCTTGGCTCCCTTCAAGTACCACGCAAAGGAGATTCTCAAAAAATATATGTAGGAAGATAAAGACGCATCAGTAACTTGTATTCCTTGACACAGAGGTGTGGAGACTGAGGAAAAAATGTGCATTTCTGCTTGCAGGTCACTATGACAAGTGTGTCTTCACCCTTCGGGAGGAGAACAAAAGTGACATGAACGCGGTGTTGAACTACATCTTCTCACATGCCCAGGTCACCAAGAAGAACCTGCTGGTTACAATGCTCATTGTAAGTGTCTGCTGCAGCTCCCTGTGTGTGGGGTGCTTGGAAAGGTACCAAACTGACAGCTCAAAACCACAAAAAGCAGGTGATTTCTTTTTGTGGTAGTAATTCCGTAGCAGCAGCAACAACATTTTTATGGTCCTTCTTTGCTAAGGAGTGGAGGCGGGTGGTGAGCCATAGTTTGCTCTTACAGGTTTGGCAGTGATTCCTTCTCCCTGGGTGTAGTCCCAGAAAGTCTTATCTGGGGTCTGCAGTGGTGCTTTTGGACTGGCTGTCCTTGGGCTCACGGTGGACTCTGGCAGGACTCAGTATCAGCCCAGAGTTGGTCACTCCAGATCAGGCCTTTGCCCCTTGGGATATGTGTGGCTGTTCAGGGGCTTACAGAGGGAATGGGAGTCTCCTGGGGCTGGAATTCCTCTTGGTCAGACATAGAGTCCACCTCAGAAACACAAGGAATCCTCATGCCAGGACCCACCATTGCCTTCTTGTGTTCTTCTGGCTTGTTACTCCATGAAAATTCTCAGTCCTCATTAACTTCGTTCCCACTCTAATGGGTAAAACTCCCAGTAAATTACATTCCCAGAAAAAAATAATGAGAAAAAACCCCAATTGAGTCCTGTCTCTTTTTCCTCTTTCCTAAAATGGCCCAAAGAATCCTTGTCTCACATGATGCTTTGAAGCAGAATGAGTGCTCACCTTCCTCAAGGCAGGATGAATTTTGCTACAGCGTGATTTCCAGCAGACTGGATTTGGGTGTCCTGCTTTTTAAGAGGCTGATTCCAATACTGTCTCTCTTTTTCCCCACACACCTTTTCTTTCTTCTTTTATTTTAAAAACATAATATGGCCTGTTACTGCCAAAAATATATCCAAAGTAGCCGTCCACGAAATAACTCTCCAAAGCGAAAAAGTATCATTATTTTCCTAAGCCGAGACTGGGTTTCTTAAATTCTCATTTGTAAGATGGAAGGACCCCGGCATTCTTTCTTTCTGGCTCTCCTTTTTCCCCCTCTTTTCTTCCCCTTTCCCTTTTTGGTGTGTGGTGTGATTGTAAGTAACGCTTGCCTTAAGAATCTCATTATTTGAACACGGAGCCATATTTCCTCGGAGAATTCTGGAGTAGCTTTGAGCCGGGGCTGTTCATTTCTCAAGTAATCATGCTGGCGTGATGGAGAGAGAAAATGGCAGCTGTTCTCAGCTCAGGCCTTCAATTTTCTTCAGAGTCCAGTCACTCAAGTGTGTAATTACACGGGGGTGCCGGCGAGGCGTTAGCCCTTGTCAAAGAGCCGGTTTGAGGCTTCGCTGCTGCCTTTGCCAATCGCAGCAGGCAGCGCCTGCGCCCGCCTTTATTCTCTCGTTGTCATCCCCGTGATTTCTTGCTAAAATGGGACCCAAACTTTTGGCCTGGTTGGTCTCCCCTTGTACAGGCCGTGTCGGGGAAGGCAGAGCCTCGCCGGGCACTCGCGTGGGCCGTTCTGAGGGATGGAGGGACGATGGGGAGATGGGCAATGCAAGGAGGCCTCGAAGAGCTTTGCTTTTCCCTTCCTGTGTGGTCGCTCTTCCCACCACTGTCAATTATTTCTGCTCAAGCAAAGGCCAGCATCCCAGTTTGTTTGGAATTTAAAACGCCAGAGGGGGCAGAACCCTTCTGGGTGACCCGAGTGCTGCTGGAGTGGCCTTGCCGTGGGGTCTGCCCTCATGGGTGTCACAGGGACTTCTCTGGAGTGGGAACAGGGGCTCGGGAGGGGCAGTGTGCCTTTGGTCACCCATGGCACAGCTGGCTTTCCCTGAGCTTCAGGACGTGCTGTGAACCAGAAGACAGTCATTCCTCTTCCTTCTGACTCTTCACGTCTGAGGGACCCGATGGCACGTTTGGTGTCACCAGGGTGGAGGCTGTGGTGTTTTATGGGTGGCCAAGCTGCTTCTATGGGGTGGGTTAAGTTTGTCCAAGGGCAACGGCATGTCCAAGTACCTCGCTGGCTCTGTGGCTGTTATTGATGTATCCCAGGAATCCATTACTAACAAGCGGCTCCGAGGATGGTTTCAGTAATAGTGCTGTGCTGCCATCATTCACCTTTTGTAGCCAGCAGGCTCTTAAGGCAGGGTGGGAACTACTTCATCCTTCATATATTTGTTGAAATATGGTGTGATTTGTTGTTGTATGCTCATTCTCTGTACTTAACTGGCTGCTCTATGCACGGGCCTGCCTTAGCAGGAGGCATCGCTGGTGGCATGGCAGGAGTTCCGTGTCCTATCGGATTTCTGTTACCTGGAGCAGCAACATTACAACACCCTGGAATTTGTGTTTCAAATCCGACCAGGGCACCGCTTGAATTATTCACTGTGAATTCACACAGTGTCCTGGAGTGGATAAGTGTACAGAACTTTCTTTGGGAACGACCACTGCAATGTTTGCTGGCCCAAGACTGGTTAGGAAGGGACAGCAACCTGATCAGAGTTAGGAGCTTAGAATTTTTGTAGCCAAAGGGATTTGAGTGTCTTCCTGAGAGACCTATGTCATCATTCCTAGAGGTGCCATCGTGCTTGTGTGGGGTCAGAAAGAAAGGGATCAAGAGCAATGTGGGGGAAAAGCTCTTTAGCTTTGGAATCTTATGAGCTGTTCTTGTCAGTCAGGCTATGGGACTTGTATTGTTTGGTTTTGGCTTTATTTTCCCTGGCCAGCTTATCTATCTAACCTGCTGCACAGAGGTTTCCTCTCATCCTTTTCTATTTCTAGGATCCTCAAAGGGCCTTTTCTGGACTGTAGGTGTTCAAAATATCTTAAAACTTTAAGGCACCAGCTCTTTCTTGTGCCAAATCCCTTTTTCATCTCACATTTCCCTCCTATGATTAATTTACCAAGACAAGCTGTTATGGAAGGAACACATTAGAGGCTCCTAGAGGGTTTCCAGCTCTGGGAGTGGGAGGGAAGAGGATCACCAGAAGTGTTGAAGACTGTAGGATTATTCATGGTGAGAATCAAAACTAATTTTGGAGGAAAGTCTTTACTGTTTGCATTTTTTTTTTGAATGGAATAATTCAGAAGAGTTTTGGAACAGCACTAACACTGGAAGTTCCGCTCTTCAGTTTTGTTGTGTGTCTGTATGCCAGCCTTGAACTCCTTTGAGGGAGGATGGGAGATGGTTTCCCTCTGATCTAATCATTTCCTGTTCTATTTGTTGCCAGGACCAGCTCTGTGGCCGTGACCCCACCTTGACAGACGAGCTGATCAATATTCTGACCGAGCTGACCCAGCTCAGCAAGACGACCAACGCCAAGGTGGCCCTGCGGGCACGGCAGGTGAGGGAGCGTGTGCAGCAATCCCAGCTGATCCCTGGTTCAGTACAGACTGCTCCTGCCTGCAGCTCACCCTTCTGGGAAGTTCTGTGTCTCCTGATGCTTATTTTGATTACTGTGCAAATGGAGAGAGCAGATACTGTGAGCAGCTTTGACGGTGAAGCTCGTTTACCAGTGATTGACTGTGGTGACAGGCTAAGATTGCAGTGGATTCCCAATTGCTGTAATATTTAAAGTTAAGATACATTCCTTTGTCTCTGCTCCTCCAATAAGTGTTATCTGGCTCACAGAGGAGGGAATTGGGAATTGCCCATGGTTTGTGTGAGAGAGGAGGTAGAAATATGTGGTCACTGTGGCTCTTGGTGGCTTTTTCATCTGCAAACCGACCGGCACAGACTGCCTGGGTTGTGCAGGAACAGCAAGGACCAGGTTCCTCAGCTGCCTTACAATTGTGGATCCGTGTGTGCAGAGGACAGAGAGAGCCATTTCCACAAGAACCAGATGTTCTTTGCAGCTGCTAAGGAATTATCACAAAAGATTACATTGGTCTTTTGGTTTCTTCCAGCTTTTGAGCTGCGTTTTGTCAATTTTGTTTTAACCTGAAAATAATTGGAAAAACTCTTGATACTGTTAGTTCTGAGAATCCAGTACAGAGCTAATTTGAACCACAAATGTGACCACACAGATATTGCTGTGAGCTTCTTCTTCAGCAGTTTGGTTTGACTCTTCCTCTGTTGCAGGAAGGGGTGAGAGGGCCCAGTGGTTTCATGGTAACGCTGACCCCAGAGTCTGATCACTTCTCTCATTCTGCAGTCCCTATCTCCAGACTAAAAGTCTAAAACAGGAAAGCTGACACTTTGGAGAGCTCTCCTTTTATTTCTTAGCTTGACTACTGAAAATGAACAGGGTGTTTGAAGCTGCTCAGTGACCTTCTGTTTCCTTCAGGATTGTGTTTGTGTCCTTGAACCATTCCGTGATTGAACCTCTCCCGGAGCAACTGGGGATCTGCTGCAGTCCTTGTGCTGCTCTTCCACTTCATTTTCCCTGCAAGCTGCTTCCCTTTTCTATCTCTGCGTCCTTCATGTTGGGTATTTAATACCTGGCACTGGTGTCTGTTGTCTGCTCTGCTCCAGAGCTGTGCATGGGCCTTCCCACAGCTGCTCCCTGCCAGCTCTGCTTCCCAATTAACAGCCGGCCGGGCAGTCCCCAGGACTGCTCTGCACTGCTAAATCACATGCACTGATGGAACTTGATTGAAGCTGTTCCTTTACTCTGTGGGGAATTGCCAGTGATACAAACAGAGCAGATAAACAAATGAGGCTGGGGAGAGGAGGGAGTTTGCAGCATCACCCAGGTGCCGCAGAATTCCCGGGAGGAACCGGTCGCCCCTCCAGGGACGGAGCAGAGCAGTTCTGCCTGGAGGCGACAGCCCCCCCACTGATAGCCCAGCGTGGCTCCTCTCGCTGACACTCCCTGTGTCTGTGGTTTTCCAGGTTCTCATTGCTTCCCACCTGCCCTCCTACGAGCTGCGTCACAACCAGGTCGAGTCCATCTTCCTGTCCGCTATCGACATGTACGGGCACCAGTTCTGCATCGAGAACCTGCAGGTACCTACCAGGCTCCTCTCCTCGTTCCCCTGCTCTCTTCTCGCTGATCTCCACGTTTCTATGTTAAATCTCACCTCTAGTCCCCAAGTCCCTGTGGTCTGGGTTCCAGCTTTTGTCCCCTGTTTTGTTTTCATTCCTCCGCTGATACCGGAATCACCTCTTGACAGTCTACACCTTCCTCACAGGGGGCAGCGGAGTAGAGGTGCTGATCCCCTCTCTCTGGCACAAGGAAATGGAGTGAAGCTGTGCCAGGGGAAGTTCATATTGGACATTAAGAAAAGGTTCTTCACTTGAGAGGGTGGTTGGGCAAGGCTCAGAGCTCAAGGGGCTTCTGGATGTCACTCTTCCTCGTGTGGTTTAGTTTTGGGTGGTCCTGTGAGGAGAGCTCAGTGATCCTTATGAGTCCTTTCCAACTTCGGATATTCTCTGATTTAATATAAAAAGTTCACAATCCTTGATGAGCAATGGGAAAAGCTTAGAAATCAGAGCTAGTCAGACTTGATTTGGGGTTTTTCCTTTTTTGCCTGGCCCCGTTTGCAAGATGGTTCTCTTTTAAATCCCTGCCTCGTGTGATCTCTTCCAGAAACTCATTTTATCCGAAACATCCATCTTTGATGTGCTCCCCAACTTTTTCTACCACAGTAACCAGGTGGTAAGAATGGCAGCTTTGGAGGTAAGTTTATTCCCACTGAAAAAAAAAAGAATATTTTTAATTTTTCTGTGGGTCTGGTTTGTTTTGAGCACTGTTACCCTGCAAGAGCAAGAGAGCTGCAGGCTGTGTGGAATCAGGCATGCTTGGAGCAATAATGTTCATAATTGACTGAAATTTCAAATTCAAGTTATCTTTGTGTGAAGAGGTCTGAGGTGGTTGAAAGGAGAAGTGAAGCTGCTGTCAGAGAGTGGGGCCATAATCCTGATTGTTCTGTCCCACCGGACGGGCCGTCCACAAAGAATAACTTCAAATTCTCATTGAACTAGAGTTCTGTCTAGATACTCCTTTGGAGGCATCTGCTTGAGTTTTTAACATTTTTGAAGTCTCTGGTGTGTTGTTTGCCTTCTCCCTCTGCTTCCCCAGCCCAGTGGGGCTGATGCAGCTGCTCTGTCCCCAGGTGTATGTCCGGAGGGCCTACATTGCCTACGAGCTGAACAGTGTCCAGCACCGCCAGCTGAAGGACAACACGTGCGTGGTGGAGTTCCAGTTCATGCTGCCCACCTCCCACCCCAACAGGTCAGAGCCCGTCTGCGGGTGCCTTTGGAATTGGAGCTCCTGCCTTGGCAAAGATAACTTGCAGTAGGATGGGTGGAGAAAGGGCCCGAGCCTTCCAAAAGATACAGTTCCAGGCAGAATAATCAGCTGCTCAGAACTTCAATGCAGAACAGTCAAACAGCCTCTTGTCCCCTCCCTGCCAGCCCTTTCTAACTGTTTGTGTTGGCTCTACTTTCCCCCCCTGGCTTTGCTGGATAAGGTGACATCTTTTGTAGCAGATGTTTTTTTGGAGCAGACCAAGATGCACGTTTGAATGTTTTATATAAAATGCTGGAGTTGACATAGTTGGCTTTTAATCAGTATTTTGCATTTCTCATGACTGCAGCCAAAAGCATCAACTCTTGCTCCCCTCTTTAGAGAAGGGTGATATCTCTCTCGTGCATTTAAAAAAAAGAAAACCAAACAAACTCGGTTATCAGAACTTACAAAACAATCAAATCATTGAATCGTGGAGTGGTTTGGGTTCAAAGGACCTTAAAGATCATCTCATTCCGTGGGCAGGGAACCTTCCAGCAGACCAGGTTGCTTCTCCAGCATCTGCCAGGTCAGTCAGGTGCTGTTTTTCCTCCCTCAGGAGGGTGTTTTGGCTGATGCTGGGTGCCGTGTTTGGCTGTGCTGGCCGCAGTGAGTCCCCGCAGCCGCCGGGTGCCACTGTCGGTCTGTGCTGCTCCTGCACCGCTGCTCTCTCTCCCTCCTTTGTTTCCGAGCATCTTTTTCCCTGGTTTTATTTTTGGTGGGGTCCGGTCTCGCTTCGTTGGGAATCCATCAGTACCCTTTATGAAATGGTTTTCAGAACCTGCTTTGCTGGAAATGAGTGGCTGTCCCCAGCCAGCCCCACCGGCCGCCTCTGCTGCGGGCGGGACGCGCGCTTGGGCTCATCTGTTTCCTGCATTTCTGGAATATTTGTAAATAATTGCATACTATTTTTAGGACCCCTTTCTAATGTTCTCTTCCCCCCCCTCGTTCTTTCTCCGTTTCTTCTCTGCTGGCCTCAGTTACCTTTGTTGCTTGGGGATTTTTGGCCTGCCCGTGCTGCCCACTGCTCTGTTCTGTGCACAAGCTTAGTCAGACAAGGTCAGCTGGGAGAGAACTGTTCCTGCTCCAGGAACAACTCTTTGTCCTCAAATCTCCTCTCCCCTTGCACTGAACGGGCTGGGACCACGTTCTGAGCTCAGTTCTGCTCCTCAGCCATCCGTGCTGCTGATGGGTGACAAATGCATCGCAGCCTTCGTGCAGAGGGAAGCAGGTTCGGGGGCCTGTTCACTACCTGAAGAGGCAGATTCTGGTCCTTTGAGGTGCCTCCACCTGCCAGTGATGATTTTGGTTCCTGGTGCTTGATGCAGCTTCTTGCTGTCCCTCTGGTGTGGCTGTTGTGTGCCCGGGGTGAAGCACAGGGGCTGAGGGTGGCACAGGCGTGTGGATTTAAGGAGCTCTGAAGGCACCCCTGGTGTTAAACCCAAGACACAGAAATCTCAAAATTCTGACATTGTCCTGCTCAAGTCTTTCTCGTTGTTTTTGACCATGTTCTGTGTTCATCACGTGCTTTTCCATATCTTCTGTAGCACGAGCTTTTAGACTGAAAAGCTAAAAATGCATTCCAAGGGCAAACCCCAAAGCCAAAATATCCCAAAATGTCCCTTGAGGCTCTGCAGGGCTGGTGAACCAGGAGCAGATATGAGAGAGCCCTTAGGAGAGCATTCCCTTTTGGAACTGGTGTTATATGATGCCACACCATTTTTCATCACTTTATTAGATATTTTTAAACCCTGGTCCCTTTTGTGTCAGGTTTCTGTGAACCTTTGAGAGCTCGAATTTTGCTGAAGCAAATATTCGTGTAGAGAAAATGGCAAACTGATAATGGTTTAAATTCTAATTAAATTTATGAATTTATATTTAAATTCTTTTTTTATTGGTATTTAACCCAGCTATGGCTGTACTTAACTGTGACAGAAACAATCCCAGTCAGTGCTTCTGAGCTGCCTGATCACAGCTTGGACTCAGACTTTGTGTTTTTGCCCATGGAAGAATTTCCATCAGCTGCCCACAGGAAAGCTTTAAATGGGAACAGAGAGGACAGAAAAAGTGTTAAATCTGCTGACAAAGTCACTGAAATGCAACCTGCTCCTGGTGGTTTTTGTGGGCAGAAACTGTTTGGGGAATTATGTGTTTAAATTAGTAGAGAACATCCTATTGTAATAACCCTCCCTGATCCCGATGGCGAGGGAGAGTCCTGGGGAGAAAAACAGCTTCTAATGGAAATCACAGAGGGCTTCCCAGATCCAAGCAGCATTCCTTCTGCCCAGTGTGGGCAGATGAGGAGTGCAGTGTCACCATCTGGCAGCAAATGGGGTTTGTGAGCCCTCTCGGAGCGGAGCGGCTGCAGAAATCCAATCTGGAGGAGGCGATCCAAGGGGATCTCCGGGATGCCAGTGGCTCCACGCTGCAGAGGGTACTGCAAACAACTGCTGTGGGCAGAGCTCTTGCCTTGGCATAACCTGCCTCTTCGAGCCAGCCAGAGTCCTGGGGAGAAAAGATGGGAGGAAGAAATGAGCCCTGTTCGGAGCTGTTCTCTGCTTCCCTCTTGTCCTGCCTGCCCTGCCGAGATGAGAAGCGAGTGGAATATTGACTGGTGTTCAGAGAGTTCAGCTGCCTTTGTGAAGGTGGCAGCCCAGGTGACAGACACTGAAAGGCCTTTCTGAGGTGTTCAGCACATGAAACAGGCCTTGCCTAATCTTAGCTTAAAATCTTCTGTTCAAAGAAACATTGTGTGTCGAGGAGAGGGAATTATAGTGCTTTTTCAACAAAAGTGTTTTCTTCTAATCCCCTCTCCTCTCCTGCTTTCCAACAGCCTTTCTTATGTCTGAAGCTGTTAGGTTTAAATTAAACTGGGACATTGTCTGCTTGTAGCCAGCTCTCTGAGCTGCTCTGCTCCTCCCAGAGCATCCCCTTTCCTCCAGCTCTCTGTGTTCCCTCAGCCAGGATGTTCAGCTGATCTCTCCTTCCCCAGCAGCAGATCATGGAGGATCAGAGGGGGAGAACTCAGAGGTAAACATGTTCCCACAAAACAGATCCCTGTAGATGTGTTCCCTGTGTCAGATGCTAAGGCAGGTGCTGACAAGGTGACTTAGAGGTGCTGGATGTACCTTTATTTTTGGGTATGGCAGTGATACCGCAGGGCTCTGCCTTCTGATATGTTGAGCCCCAAAGGAGACTGAAGTGTAACCCAGCCTGTTTTGCTGCCTGATGTCTCTCTTCCCAATCTGGGTGGGCATTGAGCCCACACCTTCCCTTTGTCCCATGTGCCACCCCCAGCTGCCACACTTGGCCTTGAGATGTCCTGAGGGAATTTGGTCAGGATGTACCATTGGAAAGGAGGAAGTAAGGAAGGTTTTAGCACTGCAAATGAAGGCTTCAGGTTTTGACAATGGGCTTGCTTAGCTTTAAAGCAGGCTTTACTTTGGAACCTTGATAAACAAGATGTCTCACACCAGCACACCATAGAATGGCCTGGGTTGGAATAGATTTTAAAGACATCTTGTTCCAACCCCCTGCCATGGGCAGGGACACCTTCAACTAGACCAGGTTGTTGTGAGGCTTGTCGAAGGGTATTTCCATCACTATAAATGTCTCAACTAGCATGTGCTTGGTTTTGCCCAGAATCTCCTCTCTCTGTGCTTGTGGATGTTTGTTGTCACCCTCTTCCTTAGACTTAGATGTTGCTGATTTCAAGGCTTAAGCGTGGTGCATGATCTCTCCTTTGCTGTCTCTTGATATTTTATCATCTATGGGGCATTTTAGTTGTTCCTTTTTGTCAGCCTCTTCCTTAACTTACAGGTAGAAACCATTTGGAAGGCTGAAGGCCGGAATAAATACCCCTGTTTCCCAAACAGTGCTTTTCTAAGAACCCAGAACTTGCTTACACTTAGAGCAGTGTGTGTGAGTTCCTTCCTACTATGATTTTACAACTATATACTCATAATATTCGAATTTCTGACAAAATGGGAGCATTTTCTGTGCACTGGTTGCTACAGCAGCCTCTTCCATCAGTCTTTGGATGGCGGGAGTGAACCAGTTGTGCTGCTGTGGGCTCTGACCGTACCCAGAGCCCCAAAGGGGTAACTCGACGGGTATCAGCCTGAGGTCCCCTCCTTGTTGTGAGAGACTGGTTTGAACGGGGAGGGAGGAGGGGAACATGATTCCAGGACACCTGTAAATCCCTGCAGCTCCGTGCTGAGGTTTGATGTTAATTAGGCAGCAGGCAGCAGTAATGTGCTGCCGTTCCCTTGGCTTGCCTGCTTCGGAAAGGGCAACATCTTCCAGCAGAGCAAAGAAGGGGCTGTGGAAGGGGCAGCAAACTGAATGGAACAACGATAATTTTATGCAAATTGGACTTCAGTAGCAGATTCAGCTTGGCTGAATCACAGAGGGAGCAGAAGAATAAGGAAAGAAAGAGGGAGAGGAAAAAACCCAATCAAAATGTGTGGTTTGAGGCATGTTTCACAGCCTTCTGGTTAGATTCTTCAGCAGAAATGAAGAAACATAAGAGGAATGGCACTGGTCACAGCCAGTGGAATTGCTCTTTCTCCTGTGGTACTGCTGTTAATAACTACAAGTGGGTTATTGAGCCAACCTCTGCTGATTCTGCTTTGCTGCCTCATTTCAAAGGCTCTGCCCTGCGCTGGCACTCGCTCGCAGCTGGAGCTCGCCCGCGGTGCTTCGCATGCATGGCCGTGCTCTGGGGGGAGAGCTCCTGTCTGAGGCAAAAAAAAAAGGGGGAAAAAAGGAAAAGGGGGGCAAGGGGAACCAGACTGAGGTTCTCTGGGAGGTGCATGGAGGGGCAGCAGGAGTGATGGGGAGCTGGAATCGGTGTGGAGCAGATCCTCGGTGAGATCAGTGGCACTCCCAGGGCTGGGCCAGCCACAGCTTCTCTGGGCAACCTGTGCCAGGGCCTGCCCACCCTCCCAGGGAGGAATTTCTTCCAGTGTCCAACCTAAATTTCCCCACTTTGAGTCTGACCCCATTCCCCCTTGTCCTGTCACTGCAGTTCCTGATGAAGGGTCCCTCTCTGGTTCCCTGTAGCCCCTTCAGATCCTGGAGGGGGCTCTGAGGTCTCCACACAACCTGCTCTTCTCAAGGATGAACAGCTCGAAGACTGTTCTTCCGTTTCCCCTGCCATCTCCCAGCCACTGGATCTCCTGTTTTCCTCCGTGCCATTCCTACCACAGTCCCTTCACCCCGTCCTGCGTGGCTGGAGGCAGTTCCTGGAGCAGGGCACCAGGGTGCCCTTTCTGAGCCTGAACTGAACATTTGTTACGCTGTTTTTTCCTCTCCCTGTTTTCTGAAAGCGTTCCAGGGACGGCCACACGAGCGTTCCTGCCGGGGGTAGGAACTGCCAGTCCTCTCCAGACTATTTTTTCCGACTGAAGTAGATCACATGCAGCTTTCCCACTATTTGCCAAGCTCAAAAAATAGTCCCAACCCCCTGAGGCCCTTCTGGCCTGTTCAGTCCTGACCACAGGCTCTGCAGCACCGTGTCCCTCTCCACTGCCTCAGATTCAACTAAATTCTTGTGTTATTTAACAGAAGAGATATGTTTTTAGGTGATTTTTTTTTACTTTCTCCTGTGTGGCTTAAAGAGATTATGGGATGTTTTTGTGCCCCTACAAGTAATGCACCCAACATCCCACCCTGTAGTGAACGTGGCTCTGCTGTGACAAAACCAGTTTGGGACAGGACCAGGGAGAGACAAGATATTTAACAGTGTGACCATGGGGGTACACTGGTCGTTAAACACTGAGACTTCATGCCCAGTAACTTGGTGTCTTGCCTATGGCCAAGGATGTCAAGAAGGTCTGTGGTTTGACAGGTTCCTGCAGTGAAGGGGAGGGGGACTGTCCAGTTACATGCTCCTCAGAGCTCTCCTTTCCATCTTTTCATGCTTGCTAATCTCTTTGCACAAGCCTCCTGTGTGCGTGGATTTTAAATTTTTTTTTTTTTTTTCAGTTTAATCTTTGCTACCTTACCTGTCAGTTTTTCCATCTTGCATGGAGCAATCCCCCACCTCACGCTCTCCTGGCTGTACCTGGCGTGGGCTGGGCTGTTCTGCTGCTCTGAAAACGTGCCCCTCTCTCCTCTCTGACTTGTGTGCATCACTAAGCCCTGGCCAGCAAGCAGATACGTGGAGAGCTGGGCTGAGAGTATAAAAGGAATGGCAAAATTTTCCTGAAGTTTGTTCTTTTTAGCCTTAAGCTTGTCCTTTTTGGTGCTGAATGCTGGAAATGCAGATTGCTGCCCGGTGCTGTGCGTGTTTGCTTTATTCCTGCGTTGTGGGAGCCGGTGCGTGGGCTGCTGCTTAGCCTGGAGCTTTGGCAAGGAGGATTTGGCTTGGATTTCCTGAACCTGTTGCAATTTTCCTGTGTGAGATGGTCATTTTTTTTTTTTGCATCTCTGCTGTTTGCTGTTCTGTCAGGGAGTGCAAACTCCCTTCTGGTCTTGCTTGTGGAGCTGACTCGGTGTGTGCAAGGGCCTTGAAGTGGGGAATGATAAAAGATGAATAAGAACACGGGGTGCCTTGCAGTGCCACTGTGTTCTCCTGGGATGGTTTATGATTTGCATGTTTTCTGCATGGCCTGGCTCGTGCCCATGGCAGGCGAGGTCGGGCGGTGGTGCCTCCTCAGGGCCCCTGACGGTGAATTCTCCCTGGTAGCTGAGAAATTGGGGGTTGGCCAATTGTGAAGTTGTTGCTGGTCTTGTGCATCAGCTTGATGATGGTTCTTTATTATGGCTTTCACTAACCAGTCTGTAACTAACTGTGGTTGTTTGATTACAGAGGGAACATCCCCACGCTAAACAGGTACGGTACTCGTCATCTTTTAAAATTTCAAACGACAGACTAGAAAGAAGTAGCCTAACCCTAAATGTTTTAACATGTTTTGTTGTAGTGCCCTTCTCTTTACTTGGGAAACTCAACCATAACTCTTCCTTTTCCTTCCCTTCTCCTCTCCCTTTGTCTAAAACATGTTTTCAGCTTTCCTTTACCATTTAAAAAAAAAAAAAATTAAAATCTTTGCATGCAGCAGTCTTTGAAATTAAATTTGCTGGGTGACTAAGCTCATCTGCAGTATGGTACACAGCAAACTGCTGGTTTTAGGGTCTCTTTTGGCACTGGATTCCCAGCTGTTGACCCTCTGGCAGGGTATCACAGTGACCCAGGTAGTTCCTCCCAGCCCAGCCTGTTGCTACCCTGGTTTCGTGTCTGTAGCTTAGAATTTGTCGAGGCTGTTTCACCTCCCTCACACCATAGATGAATCTGCATCTCCAACAGCTGACAGCATGTTTTGTTGTGGTTTGGATGCTAATTTTTCCTCCTGTGTCTCAGTTGAAAAGTTATTTCTTGTTTTCAATAATACATGAAGAACGTCTGCTGTCTTTTCTGTTTAGTTCCTGTTCTGTGGTAGTTTTTGTATTAGTAGTAAGAAATGTACACCAAGGCATGTCCTGAAAAATGTCCCCCTTTCAAAATGTGAATACCTATTATTTATTACTACTTACAAGCCTATTTAGGGAAAAATAGTAAAAATGGGCTTGGAAGTCTCACTGCTCTTAATCAGAGATAAATTGTGGAAACACAGAGTGACTTTAAGCGTGGAGAGCTATTAATCACACTGATGATACTTTAGGCTTGTTAACACTATACTTAGGGCCATATCACAGTGGGTTTGGGGCATGGAAGGAAAGCAGTCTCAGTAAAGCTGGTAAATAGCTGTGTCAGCCACACTCACTTGGGTGCTGGGTCTGTGTGGGTGGCCCTGGCACCTCGTCCAGCACACCAGCTGAGCATCCTTTTGACTTCACAAGCTCGAAGTCACCATGTGCTCTGCTGAATCAGTTCCCTGATTTTTTTTTTTTTTTTTTCTTTTTCCCTGTTGTGGGAGCAGCTGGGGAGGACAGCAGTTGCCTTGGTGAATGTGTTCCCAGGCTCAGGGAGGGTGAGGCAGGGCCATGTGGTGCTCTGAGGGAGTCACAGGGCTCTGCCCTTGGCCGGCTCGGGGGTTGTGTTTCCTCAGACCAAGCTGGGAGCTCTCACCATTTTGCAGGGAGCTGTTGAAATCTTTCAGAGAATTAAGATGAGTCTACAGCATAGCTCAGAAATTAGAAATAATTGTTGCAGAGAAGGTAAACCCCGGTTCTGGTTGCTAGACAAAGGGTGTCTATTTAGTTGTGTGAGAAACTTCTTCTGTTAGTCTTGACCTTATCATTGTGGGTCCTTTAAAAAAAACATTAAAATCACAGAATAATTTCAGTTGGAAAAGACCTTCAAGATCATCAAGTCCAACCTTTGACCCATCCCCACCTTGTCAACCAGACCAGAGCACCGAGTGCCATGTCCAGTCATTCCTTGAACAGAAATATTAATCTTGAACATGCAGTAATGGCTCAAACCCCCAAAATAACACCAACCATTTCGCAGCTGGTGTGTGTGCTGCAGTTGAACTGTGAGAACTTAGTGATGCTTTAATCCATCCAGGGTCGTGCCCTCTGCCAGGAGGAACGCTGACCTTCAGAGCTCCTGATGGAAACAGAGGTGTCTTGCTCAGTGTCTTCCTCTGAGCCTGTGGAAATCTGTTCCAGTCCTCATTAAAGAAGGGATTGGCCCTCATTAAATCAGGGACTGGTCCTGTGTGAGGTGCTGTTCCACAGGGTGTCTCAGGTAGGGGCATGGCAGCAGTAACTGTGGAGCTCTGCTCCTTCCCTACTCCTTGAGGTAAATCCGTGGCCAACTGCCTGTGTTCCTCACCTGCAACCAAAACTGAGGAAAATAAATGAATAGGAGGAGTAGCAATTTTATTAAAGTATGGATTCAATTAGCTGGAGGAGCACATTAATTTGGTCATGAGATAAAGATGAAGGCACTGCACAGGGCTTTATTTAGGGTAGGAATACGAGTATAAGACTGTGAAAAACCCCACTTTTCCCAGTTCAGTGGAAAATTTTGGAGAGGTCACTGTACCACACTGCATTTGAGGAGTGTAAATTGTAGTGTGATCAGAAAAATCATGGAATCAATAAGATAATACAGCATGGTGTTATGGCTTCAAGTTAATTTGTAAAAATTTGCTAAATCTTTCAAGTGTCAAAGCTTAAAATTGTTGCTGTTTATCTCATATTCCACCTGTAAAGCAAAACACACAGACAGGAGGAAAAATAAGTTCAGCTTTGCATAGTCAGAATTCATTTGTCCTCTCAAGGAACTCCTTGAGAAACACCTGTTTTAAAGGATTGTAACGTTATAAGTGTTCTTGTACATTGGGACAACATCCAGGTAAGGGCATTAGTGGGACCAGAGGCCTGGCAGGGACTCTGGAGGGGACAGGTGTGGGGAATCCAGCAGCTATCCTGGATAAACAGCCACGCTGGTGGGCCAAGCGCACGCTCAGATCTGCTTCCAGCGCTGTCCTTCCCTGCCCTGTCCCTGCTAACTGTGCTCTGCTTGGATTGCTGTTTAGAATGTCCTTCTCCTCCAACCTCAACCACTATGGGATGGTCCACGTGGCCAGCGTGAGTGACGTGCTGCTGGACAACTCCTTCACCCCTCCATGCCAGCGCATGGGGGGCATGGTCTCCTTCCGCACCTTCGAGGACTTCGTCAGGTGTGTGGGGAAGGGGGGAGGGCTGGTTTGTGGGGCCAGCGTCCTACCTGGGCCCAGCAGCGGGTTGTGACCAGTCCCCCTGTGGTGCGTTGCAGGATCTTTGACGAAGTGATGGGGTGTTTCTGCGACTCTCCCCCGCAGAGCCCCACGTTCCCCGAAGCTGGCCACGCTTCCCTCTACGATGAGGACAAGGTATGGTGGTTCCTTCCCTGGAGGTTGCCCTGGGCTGCAAGCAGGAGCATGCAGGGACTGCAGGCTGGGTGCTTTTCAGCAGCTGGAAGGCAGGAGTGGGGAGCTTTGTGTATTTATGTGTGTGATTTGTTTGCCTGTTCCGCAGCAGGTGACTCGAAGCAGGTGGTCCTTTTCCAACTCTCTTCTAAAGCTGCAGCTCAGTCTCTTGCTCTCCATGTAATTTTAGTTTATGGTTTTAGCCTCAGCAGAATTACTGGATCCACAGCAGTGCAGCTGAGAGTTCAGACCCTCCATTAGGTCACCAGACCTTCTCTGTGCATCAGGGTCTCGAAATGCACCCTCAGCTGCCTTTGCCTTAAGTCTGACTTGCTGTGTTTTCTGTCTTACGCCCTCAGTCACGTTACATCCTGATTCTTCCTTCTGTTCTCCCTCTTGGAGCTATTTGGAGGAGGAAGAGCTGAGTGGAACCCCTCAGTTTTTGCACCGGTGTGGAGAACAGGTGCAGAGGAAGCAGGTGGTTCATAATCCATAGGGATAGAAGGCCAGTTTCCCTTAGAGAGGGAGCTGCTCCATGCTCTGTCCTGCCCCCCACAGTGGGAAGCTCTGTTGGAACACAGAGCTGTGTCCAGAAAGGGCTTGGTTTTCAGCTGATCCATTGTTCCTGATGTGTGGAAGCACTGTAGCCTGGTGGACATTAATTCTGACTTCTGTGAAACTGCAGGTTTACGAGGCTGCTTGGCCGAGGATTTCCCTCGCAGTTTTCCTTGTTTTGCAGTGTGAGTCATTTTCCCCAGGGCACCTCTGGTTTAGGGCTGGATTTAGGGAGCCTGTTTTGAGAACTCTCAGGTGTTGATGTGTTAACTCTTTATGTATGAGGAGTATTTCCTTTCCCTTGCAGGCTGCCCGGGAGGAGCCCATCCACATCCTCAACGTTGCCATTAAAACAGACAGCGACGTCGATGATGACACGCTGGCTGTCATGTTCAGGGAGTTCACACAGAGCAAGGTAAGCTGTCTTGATTCTCTCTCTGGGTCTGTGTGACTGTGCAGGACATCCTGCCTGCTCCAGGAAAAGTCAGTGTGTTACATAGGTTTGGGGTTTTCTTGTTTGTTTTTGAAACAGCCAGATGCAAGTGTTACATCTGTAATTTATCCCGTCTAAAACCTTCCCACTCCTTTGACTGGATGTAGCTGCTGCTTTCTGAAACCACCAGGCCATTGTTTCTCTTTCTACTCAATCGGATCAGACGTTATTCCCTTCAATTTTTGAATGGATAAAAGACCCTTAAGGTTTTAAACACATCAGGTCAGCCTTCAGTAACTGTCTGTAGATGGTCTGGAAAACTGTGCTGTATCCCTTCTCCTGGTGGTCAAGTTGTTGTATAAGTAAGAGCCATGGAAAGCGACATTAAAATGTCCTTTATGTCTGTATCACGATAGTCTTAATGCAGTTAAAATCTGTTGTCCTTGTTGGCATGCTGGAGCATCCAGATGTTAGTGCTGGGTCAGTTGTGAGACAACCTGGGCTGGGGACGGTGTCCTCGTGTCCTCTCTGGTGTCTTCCTGCTTTTCTGGCTGGTGTGAAGAACTCAACCAGCCTGTGGAGGTGAATATCCCATCAGGGACTGGGACTCATGGGACCTGCAGTGGTTATGGGAGCACTTCCAACTTCCCAGTGTGGGAGGGTGGGAATGTGTCCTGCAGAAATGAGGGGGTTCCAGAATGGGGTTGGCACCCACATGGTGCTTCTGCAGCTTCCTGTCTCTTTAAGCAAAGAAAATAATCGAACCTAAGAATTAAAACTAGTTCTGCTCCTCATCTGCTTGATCATGCTCCAGGCGTTTTATGGGAGGGGATAGAAGGAAAGAAATAAAATATAAAAAAAAAAAAAATTCAAAACCGCATTAAACTATCAAATAGGTTGATCCAAATTGTCCAAATAATCTTCTAGTCCCAGCATGTTGTGTGTGGTTTTTTTAATAGAAATTAGGATCATATACTTGTAAATGACTTGTGGAGGAGATTGAGGCAGCCAGTGGAAATGGAGTTTCTCCAGGTGCTGATGGCTAATCGCTCTGTAATAGCTGTGGCCTTGCTGTGAGACCCACATTATTACCATGTAATCAGAATCCTGTTGCTCTGCTGTTATTGTCTGCCACTTGTGGAATTTTAAAAGCAATAACAATTTTTGCTTTTTAAATCATGGCATTATTAAAGTTATTTTCTTCCTCTTGCCATGAATATAGTCGTTGCTGCTCATTTTCAGAGGGCTTAACCTCAGTGAGACATGGCAGGCTGTGCTGAGAGGGGTTGGTTTGTTCCTGCTCGAGCTGAGTTCTTGTTTCTTTATGTGCTCTTTGCTTTTAAATTGGAAAAAGGAGGAGAAAGGAACAAGTTTTAAGAAGAGGAGAATTACGAGATCTTAACGCTTCAGGGGATCAGTGGGGTGGCAAATACTGATGGCAGCACTGCTTTGAAAGGGGGCTTAGTGGGAATCTGGGGAAGCAGCAACACAGTTCTTTCACCTGTTTGGAAAGAATAAGTAACACCTGCCATTTATCACCTTTGCAGTAGAGAATCATGGAATCCAAGGATGCTTTGGGTTGGAAGGGACCTTAAAGCTCATCCAGTCCCACCCCCTGCCCTGGGCAGGGACACCTTCCACCAGCCCAGGTTGCTCCAAGCCCCGTCCAACCTGGCCTTGGGCACTTCCAGGGATGGGGCAGCCACAGCTGCTCTGGGCAACCTGTGCCAGGGCCTGCCCACCCTCCCAGGGAAGAATTTCTTCCCAGTATCCAACCTAAACCTGCTCATTGTCAGTCTAAACACATTGCCCCTTGTCCTGTCCCTCTCTGCCCTTACAAAAAGTCCCTCTCCTTCCTGGATCTGTCCTTTGGTCTGGGCTGTCCATGTGCTTGCTGTGCCAGTGTCAAGTAGGAGCTACATCCTTCTGTGGGTCCTTTCCTTTAAAGCTCCTTTTCCATAATTTTCCATCATTTTCCATGACCTTACACTGTACTCCCTTCAAAATGTAATCTTGGGAAAAAAAAAACAACTCAGCTTTGGCAAATGAACAGTGATGTTTCCTGCAAGTCTTGGATGTGACTCTTCTGCATTGCTGGTTAGTCAGGCTCAGCTGGAATTCTGTGTTCTTGGGATTCAGCTGTTTACCTGCTCAGATCGAATGGATTTGGGGATTTATGCTGCTGGAGGATCATCAGGTGGGAAATCCTTGCTGTGAGGAGGCTGAGGTGGGCCAGGAACTCACAGCACAGAGACAGGAGGATCTGTGGAGCTTTCCCAGTTCATGGAGGAATTTTCTGTCTGTTCTTTCCCTGCTAATCCAGTAACTTGATTCCATCCTTGTTCTTACAGAAATCAGTCCTGATTGATCACGGCATTCGGAGGCTGACCTTCCTTGTAGCACAAAAGGTATTTTGATATCTCTCAAGATGCTCAGAACTCTTTGGTTTCTAGCTCATAATGCCATTGACATCTGATGTGTTGTTTTTTCCCAAGTTAAATGCTGTATTACCTATGTTTGGTTCTCTCTTTGCTGTTTTTGTCCTCTAAAATTTGACATGGTTTTCCATGAATTCGCTTAAGAAAATGAATTTACAATTGTAAACAATCTTGACACCTCTTGTATTCTTGAATTAATTCAGTTCTGATTTTAATCCTAATTGCTAGCTGTCTTCTGCTTTTTTTTTTTTCTTCCTATGTGTGTGTGTTTCGTTTGTAAGGACTTCAGGAAACAGGTCAACTATGAGGTGGATCAGAGATTCCACGTAAGTAAAAGGGGCCTGGAACACGGGGGTGTTCCTGACGTGAGGCCAGGACACACGGAAGGGACTCTGGGCTTCCCCTTTGGATCTCAGCCAGGCATTCAGTGCCAGCACTGGTGTCAGAGTCAAGTGTAGAAGTATTTATTTGAACATCTGACAGCCAGCCCAGGTGCTGCCCTGTTGCATCCAGAGGGTTCAGGTGCTGGAGTCTCTCTTGTGCCCTGGCTGAGCTCAGGATGCCAGACTAACAAAGATCCCCTGTGTTTCAGTGCAAATACCACTGAAATCTTTGTGTTTCTCACGTAGTGTGGTGATTTCTTTCGGCCTCTTACTGATTTTAAAATACCTTAGAGGAGCAACTCAAGGGACTTGCTAAATTTTAGAGTGCCCTAGTGAGGTAGGACATGTTTGATGCTCTCACTGCTGGAATTACTTCTTTCCCAGGGCTGGTCTAGCCCTGTTCAAGGCTGGCAATGGGACACACTTGGTTTAGGAAGCTTCACGAAGGGAAAACCAGTTTATAAGTCAGCAAAAACAGGTTTTGAACCAATGTGGGTGTCACCACATGGGAATTGCTGCTCACAATACAGGGGGAGATGCATCAATGAACAGCTTAGGTAGGAAGCTGGATTCTGTGAAGAGCTTTTGGGACCTCAAGCAAGAAACCCCAGGTTTTAGATTTAAAAAAGCAAGTTTTAGAGAACTGAGAACTGAATGGTTGGTTAGGGAATGAAAAGTATGAGTAGCTGAGTAGGTACTGTGGGATGTGTCAGAGTCGAAAAGGAGGCACAGAACAAAAGGAGTCATTCCCAAGTTTTCCCTGCCCTGCCATGTAGCACAATGGACTGTGGGGATGCTCCTGCTTCCTCAGCCTGGTGTGTCATCTGCCTGCAAAGTTTGTGGAGCACCTCTGGGATCTGCTGTGTCAGTCTTTATTACTGTCTCCTATTCCATCCCCTTCATTACTGGACCAACTATTAACTTTGCCAGGCCTGGGCTTGGGTTTGTTTTTGTTTTAATTACAGTCTATATAATTAGTTCCCAGCATGTTGAGGTAATAGAGAGTTGCTCCAGCAAGCTTCCAATTTCCTCATCTCATTAGGTTTTTAACGTGATTATTAGTATAATAATCAACTATGATGATTTCTGTTGTAGCTTTTCGCATTCTCTGGTTTGCAGGGTGTCTTGATTGGCTAATTTGGGCAAATTATTTTGATTGTCTTGATGATGGTTGGTTGATTAGAACACAGCAGGGGTATAATTCTTCTGCCTAGGAAATGGAGCACTCTTCTGGATTTTGGTACCAGAGCACTGAGGGTTTTTGTGTGTGTGCACATCCAATTATGATATTTGCCCACCACACCACTCAGATGCCTTGGAAGCAATCACATTAGTGATGGAATGGGCATGGATGGTGGCAGGAGAAATTGGCAGCGTGCAGGGGAGGACAGGTAGGAGGGATTTGGAGGAGAAGAGAGGAAACTTGGAAGTGGTGGTTTGTTGAGAGTGCAGCTGGTGCTCACAGGCCATGAGTATGTTGGGTGAGCCTCGATTTTCAGGCAGGATTTCTTGTGCCTGGTGTGGAAGACACATTCCAGGCAGACACAGGTCACCTTTAGCACAGAGAGCTGATGTGCTCACCTTGGTGCAGAACATTGACAAAAGTTCCAGGAAAAATGTCATTCCAGAGGAGTGGATGGATTTGCTTGGATGGAGCTGGGAGGACAGGTAGAAGGATACTGTCTAGCCTGTTTCTCTTCTTTCAAGACTTGTACAACATGGCACAAAACTGTCAAGCCCCTGCCAGGGTTTTATCTGTGCAACAGAATAACAGAGGGACCAAATTGAATTTGGGGGATTTTTGTAGTGCTGTTTAACACAGGAGGATAAAGGTATTTGATTGCAACTCACAGTTTTCCTTGGCAAGAAAGTATTTCCAGCAGTACTGGTATGAAGAGAGCTGTAGAATAAGAGCACTGTCCTGTGTACATCTGTGTCCATAACAGTGTTGATATCTCTGGATGGCTCCCAGACATTTCCATGGGAACCTCAATCATAACAGAACTAGAAAAAATTTCCTTTCCCACTGCTGTCTGGCCACTTCCATGTTGTTGTCTGTTAATAATTGACAATAATAATAATTTAAAGCCAATCAAGTAGCCTCTGTTGCACTGGTAGAGACAGGTTTAAGCTGCCTCTGCTGTCCTTAGGGTCTTCTTGAGGGTGACTTGATTTTCTATGACCTTTGTGATGTTTGAAAAAGTAGCTGGTACCAACTTCTGTCATGTCCTGTGCTGTGTTTGTGGGCACTCTGGGGAGATCAGTGCTCCCTTTGGGAGGGCTAACACTGTTGTTTTTGTTTTCAAACAGAGGGAATTCCCAAAGTTCTTCACGTTCCGTGCCCGGGATAAGGTGAGTTGTGTATCAGTACTTGTCTCTGAGTGTTGGCTTTGTCCTTCTTTCATGTAGCTGCTTCTTGGAAGCAGGACAGTGATTCAGGCCTTAGAATCAGGCAAGCCTTCTGGTTTTTGTGAGGAAAAACAAAAAAGGGTTTTGTGGGGAGGCTGAGCTTGAGAACCTGCTGTCTTCATAGAATCACAAAATGGTTTGTGCTGGGAGGGACCTTAAGCCTCATCTGGTTCCCTGTCATGGGCAGGGACACCTCCCACCAGCCCAGGTTGCTCCAAGCCCCATCCAACCTGGCCTTGGACACTTCCAGGGATGGGGCAGCCACAGCTTCCCTGGGCAACCTGTGCCAGGGCCTGCCCACCCTCACAGGGAAGAATTCCTTCCTAATATCCATTCTAAACCTTCTGTCTTTAAGTTTGAAGCCATTCCCCCTTCTTCTCTCACTCCATGCTCTTGTAAAAAGTCAACTCTGGATACCAATGCCGCATGAGAGAAAAGGTTCTGGGTTGGGTTCATTTGAATTTTTACATCTTTAATGAAATATGAAGTTTCTAGGGGATGTTGTCTAGTTTTTATCCTCAGTGTTTCACCTTCTCCACCCCCCTTTCCTCTTTCCCACCCTCCTCCACCTGCACGGCGCCTCCAGTTTGAGGAAGACCGGATTTACCGTCACCTGGAGCCAGCTCTGGCTTTCCAGCTGGAGCTGAACCGCATGCGCAACTTCGACCTCACCGCCATCCCCTGTGCCAACCACAAAATGCACCTGTACCTGGGGGCAGCCAAGGTGGAGGTGGGCACCGAGGTGACGGACTACAGGTTCTTCGTGAGGGCCATCATCAGGCACTCGGACCTGGTGACCAAGGTGAGCGTGTCACCTGTGCAGGGTGTGAAACCCCGGGTCATTCCAGGCACCTGCAGGAGGTTTTAGATTAAAACTGAACGTGTTACCTGTGTGCAGTGCTGTGGTGGCTCTGCAGAACCCATCTCTCTCTGAAGTCCTGGTGTTCCCGTGTTTCAGGGAGGTTTTTCCAGGGGCTTAAGTGGATAGTCAGAAATCCTTGGGTTTTGAGGCAGCAGTGCTTTGCCCTGTCTAGTTTCAAATTTACTCTGAACTAAACGAGGGCACAGACCAGCCAGGTGAGGACTGCAGGCTCTGGGAGCACTAGCCCTGTGATGGGGATGGATCTGCTTCAGAGCTGCCCATCCTGCTGACACCCACGCTCCCTGTTCTCCCCATCAAGTCCCTCTGCTGTTTCCCAGTCCCTGTGTTCTTGGGGCTGTGATTTGTGAGCAGAAGGTCAGTAATTTGTTGGCAATGTCTGGCAGGAAGCCTCCTTTGAGTACCTGCAAAACGAGGGCGAGCGCTTGCTGCTGGAGGCCATGGACGAGCTGGAGGTGGCGTTCAACAACACCAACGTGCGCACCGACTGCAACCACATCTTCCTCAACTTCGTGCCCACCGTCATCATGGACCCCTCCAAGGTGGGATCCCCTCCCGAGCTCTGCTTGTTTCTCTGGGGATTCACCTCCCAGAATTAAATGATCCTTTGCTCGTAGAATCCCAGACTGGTTTGGGTTGGGAGGGGCCTTAAAGCTCACCCAGTTCCACCCCCTGAAGGGACACCTTCCACTAGCCCAGGTGGCTCCAAGCCCTGTCCAGTCTGGCCTTGGACACTCATCTCCAAAAGCAGAGAGAGCACTTTCAGTGTATCTAGTTAAGGCAAGCCATTGGTGTGTTTCATGTTAAGATCCTGCTTGGCAGTGAGGAATCCCAGAGCTGGAAGCCACAGAATCATCAAGCCCTGCACAGAACTATCCCCAAGAGCCACACAAAGGAAGAGAGCTTTGGGTGTTTTTTTCCCACTTATGAATAAATATTAAATGTAAGACTTCAGAACTAGCTACTTATATTTCTAGTGGAGGAACACCGTGTCCTTCTAGCAGTGCAGCTCACCTCCTCCGTGTCAGCTGAGGAACAGTCCTTAAAAACACGTTTTGTATTTGAAACTAAACTTATTTTTTCATTGTGTCTTTGAGAGAAACGGTTTTAATGAGGAAATGGCTCTAAACGCTCCTCTGTTTGTTACAGAAGTCCAGATTTCATCCAAATAAAATGTGAGATAAATTCGGATCTTAAAAAGAATCTGTAAATTCAGCTACAGAAGTGCCTCATTTCCAGTCTCTGATACAAAACCACAGAGATCAACATTATAAAGAAATGAACATTAAGCTTTGTTATGCATTAATGAAAGTGCTTAGGCATAAAGCATGTTTGTGCTTAGCAGAACCACCACAAAGAAAGGCCCAAATAAGCTGTAAAAGCTGAATTTTGTTGGAAATCAACATTCTGTTCATGGGCACCCAAAGATGAGAGTTGACCTTTCCCTGGGAGAACAACTGAAAGTTTAAAAAGATGAATTGGGTATCAAAATAACTCTCTCTTGCTTGCTGACTTTTAAACCATGATTAAAAATTGGTGGCTTAAATCCCTTTTGAATAAAACCTCTCTGGGCACATCCAAAACCACTAGTTCCCAGGAAGTTCAGAAGCAGCTGGGCTATTGAGCCCTGGAAGTTGGGCTGCCCTCAAGATACGTACCGTGACTTTTCCTTGAGCTGTGGTGGAAAAGAGGAGAGGGTGTTTTTTTTTTTCTGAGGAATGTTAAAAACAGCCTATAAATTGCCTTCTTTTAATATGCGCTTCGCCCACAGTAGTATTTTATAAAGTTTAATGGAACAGCAGAAGGCCCAGCTCCCAGTGGTAATTGCTTTGTTGATTTAGAGCTCAGCGTGGTGAAACACGATTATTGTGCACGCAAGGGCTCCGGAGCTGCTGGCCAAGGATTTGGCTTCCCGGCATTCCACAGTTCCCAGGTGTGAGCGATGCCTTGGGAGGGAAGGCAGGTGAAGGAGAGGCACCTGGTGCCGTGCTGGGTTGGACTTGATGGCCTTCAAGGGCTTTTCCGACCATAAAGGTTCTGTGAGCCATGAGGAAAGAGGGATGTGAATCCAGTACTGTCCCCCTACCTCAGCAGTGCCCAGGCTGAGTTCCTGCCTGTCTCAAGGCCTAGGCTGAGAAGGGATGGGCCACCAAGCTCCCCTGATATCCCTGGATGTTTGCTAATGTGTGATGCTTCTGTCTCTCTCCATCACACCGGGGTGCCCTTGGAGCAGGACCTTCAGCAGTGGGATGGAGGGGGCACAGAGCAGTGGATGGATCCAGAAAGAATCCCAGAGTGATGTGGAAGGGCCCTTACAGCCCATCCCCTTGCAGCCCCCCCTGGGGGCAGGGGCACCTCCCGTGCTCCAGGCCCGGTGGGTGTCTGGTGAGGGAAACCCTTGTGCTGTCGTTCAGATCGAGGAGTCCGTGCGGTCCATGGTGATGCGCTACGGGAGCCGCCTCTGGAAGCTGCGAGTCCTCCAGGCCGAGCTGAAGATCAACATCCGCCTGACGCCCACGGGAAAGGCCATTCCCATCCGGCTCTTCCTCACCAACGAGTCGGGCTATTACCTGGACATCAGCCTGTACAAGGAGGTGACCGACTCCAGGACGGGGCAGGTACGTCTGGCAGGGTGGGATGAACAAATTCTCCTGGGGGGCACATGGTTCCTGATGAAACTCTTCCATGTTTTATGGTGTTTTCAGAATAATCTTAGAACCACCGGGTGGTTTGGTCTGGAAGGGACCTTAAAGTCGTTCCAACCCCTTGCCGTGGGCAAGGACACCTTCCACTTAGACCAGGTTGCCCCAGCCTCTGTAATATATTTTCAAATTGCCTTTCAAATCTGCCAGAGGAGGAAGGATGTGAAGATAATCTTGCAGTAGGTATGAAAATGTAATCAGTTGGGTAAAAGTGCAAGCCCTCTGGTTGTTTTGTCCGTGCCCTCAGTGGTTTGGGCAGCTGTTGTCCCCAAGAGTTTTCTTTTCTCAGAGTGCTCAGAAAAGTGATAGAAAAGGAATCACTGTTGGTGCTCATCCCGTAGGTTGCAATAAAAAATATTATTAATTGTACATTTCCCTGAGTAGATGGAGAAAATCTGTGAACTTGTCCTTTAAATTCTAAAGATATAGGGAATGACCTGGGTAGGATGATATAAAATTATGGAAGGTGCTTTTATATCATTTTTATGAAGCATAATGGGCTCTTTTGTAATGGTTGTGGCTGTTCTGGTATTTCTGCTTTTCATGGTGCAGGAATAGTGTGGTTAACTGAAATACCTACATATGCTAAAATCCGTGGAGCATGGGATGCATGGAAAATATTTAAATAGAGAAATGTTTACATCTCCCTCTGTAATCATCTCTCTGCCAAGCAGGAGGAGCAGCAGAATAAATCACTTGGGCACTGTGAATGTAGAACACGAAGTGCTGAGTCACCTTTTCTCCCCCTCTTCTCCATTTAATTTTTCCAACAAGCTGCTGGCCGAGGAGTCCATCCAGTCCTGAGATCCCAGGACAGATAGTGTCAGTGTGTTCTACCTCATTTCTGCCTTTGAGGGTAGATGAGGAAAGAAAAGAACATTTTAATAATCTCAAGAGCTCAGCTTAACCCCTGAGCTGGGTCAGTCACTTGGGAAGGTCGTGTTTCCTCCTGAACTCACTCCCTGACGAGCTTTATTATTTAAAGGTTGGGGGATGTGCTTGTGTGTGTGTGTGCCTGTGGCTTAAGTAACTTTTCCAATATTAAATTTCATTTATTTTTCCAGAATATTAAACCAGATTCCACTGAGTGGAATTATTTCAGTTAACTCTGGGCAGTTGGGAGGAAGGTTTTGTCTTACAAAGCTCGAAGGTCTGAGTTTTTTAGGAAACTTGGATGAATCTTCCCCCTCATGATGGGATTGTTACAGGTTCAGATCTGTGGATTTTTTCCTGTGTTTTCAGAGGGTTATTCTGAACTTAGAGAATTCTTTTTAAAACACTCTAATATTCTGATGTGCTGGGCACTTCCATGACTTCTGAAGAATGGGAAAATGGATGCATGGTGAGAGAATGACCCTGATCTCTTGTTTCTCAGTAGTGATGAGTGGGGATGCTCAGCACAGACTTCTCCAGTTCCCACAAAACTGCTCTGGAGCTTTCCAGGGATTTAAGGAGAATTGGGCCCCAAGTGCACTAACAGATCCCAACAGATCCTAACACAGGCACTTTCACAAACACTCGTTACCCTCAGCAAGTGTTTCTCCCATTAAGCTGCTTCCCCGGTTAATGTTTGCAGAGTTTGAAGAGACCATAAGCTGCCATTTCTAATTTAAAAACTAAAGCAGGCTCTACTGAGTTTTATCTTTAGTAGACTTCAATTAATTCATCTCCAATTATAAAAATTCCATTAACAACATCCTAATCGTGTCCCTTCTCTCAGGCTGAACTGTCCTGGTTCAGCTCTGCTCCTCCCGCTCCTCCGTTGAAATACCTTCCCTTCCGAGCCCTGGCCGGGTGGAATATATAGTGCCACGAAGCCTGGCAGTTGATAATTCATGTTGCTACTCTGGGAAAATCTTTTAAACTTACAATATCAAAACTTCAAGCCAAATGACATATGCAAGTCCTGACCCGGCTTCCTGGAGCAGCCGGCGGAGCCGCGGATCCCGCGCCGTGCCACTCCATAAATAACGGAGTTCTCCTCTCTGCTCCCAGCTATCGCCATCCATCGGCACAGGCACAGCGTCAGGGGAAATTCTGGAGAATGGGAAGTCGTCTGAGTGGCAGTTTCTTTTCTGGGGGAGGCGGCTGCACTCGCTGTGCTCCGCCGGGGATGCCGCAATAAGTCAGGGATGCCGGGATCTGCACAGTAATGGTCCAGCAGTGTCTCCAAAGGGCAGTAATGCATGATGGAGCACGGTGTTCCAGGCTGTGCCAGCACTGACATCCTCGTAGAGAGCAGAAACAATCAGAGTGGAGCATCCTGATGATTTTTGGTGATATCTGGGTCAGCTCAGTGTACGCAGCCAGCGGATCAAGCAGTAATTGGTCGTGTTTTGTCCTGCAGATCATGTTCCAGGCCTATGGGGATAAACAGGGACCACTCCATGGGATGCTGATCAATACCCCCTACGTGACCAAAGACCTGCTGCAGTCCAAGAGGTTCCAGGCACAGACTTTAGGGACATCATATGTCTATGACATCCCTGAGATGTTCCGGCAGGTGGGTTGTTCTGAACGTCGGTGCCCACGCTCTGACAGGGCGGGGATGTCCCGGGGTGCCCTCTTGGGAATATGGAGTAGATTGAATAAAAACACTGGCAGGTGACATTCTTAACAAGCCTTTTCATCCCTAGTCTTTGATCAAGCTCTGGAATTCCATGAACGAACACGCCTTCCTGCCCCCGGTGCCGCTGCCGTCGGACATCCTGACCTACACGGAGCTGGTGTTGGATGACCAGGGCCAGCTCGTGCACATGAACAGGCTGCCAGGAGGAAACGAGGCAAGTTGTGCTTCCCATGCTGCTTTTCCTTCCGTGTCCTGCAGTACTTTGTGGTTTGGGCAGGGTTTGACAATTGTAATGAAAGTTTACCAGCCAGGCACAAAATCTATTCGTTCAGCCTTTCACAGATGAAATCTCACTCTTGAAAATGAGATTTTTGTTTCATTAAAAATTAATACCTCCCATGCAATGGGTATTTTAACCTCCATGGTAAATGATGATTCCGTTTCAAACCTGTGCCTATGCTGGTTTTCCTTCATAATTAAAAAGTGCTCATTCAGCTATTCCAGGTAACTGGGGTTTGAGTTGGAGCAAAATATGTTTTACAGGACTAAATAGAAATGCTTTCATTTGCTAAAAAAAAACCACCCCACAGAAAAAAAAAGCAATTTTATGCTTCCATTTCCATCTTCCCCACAGAATTTGTGACAAGGTATGTGCAACTTTCCCCTCTAGAGCAGGATTTACTCAAGACTTATAAAGATCTAATGCTGGGGGTGATGGAGTTACTCCTTCAGCTCAAACAGGAGGAGGCCTTAGTGTCGAGGTGGGATTTTGCTGGGGTGTCTTTCCATCAGGAAGCCAAAGATTGCAGCATTGGAATGACTGGAGAGTAAAGATAACTACCAGATGATGTGTCTATTTTTTTTTTTTTTTGGATGGGAATCAGTAAGTGAATGCTCTACAGTAATTTAAATTTGAACAGTTCTAAGTGATGGTATCATTTTTTTTTTTTCTTGGTGTCGCTGAACCAGCATCAGCCTTTTCCTAAATATACGACTTAAGGTTTGCAAAAAGCTCCGTTCGAAAACATCGAGTGTAGTGATGAGAGGGAGTTTTTCATCACCATTTCCTGCCTGGATCTTGTCAGGGGAAGCTTTGGAATACGATGTTTGCAAATTGCACCTAATCAGCAAATGGTGACTGTGGGAGCACTGCGGCCTTGTCTCTTGCCGGGCTATGGGAGAAGTGTTTTAACTGGTCTAATTAAACCTGGAATGAGCTATTCCCCACGTTCCTGGTGCAGGCTGGGGCTGCTGGGGAGGGTTATACCATCATCTTTCTCTCCTTCCCCGCTCTCATTCAGCGTTTGAGTGGATGGTGGCTGGGGAAATAGCAAAGTCCCTCAGGGACGTCGCTCTGTTCTTGCTGAAATTACAAGCACAGAGCTGCCTGGGCATGAACATGTAGTGTTTACTCTGCCAGTATGAATACAAATAGTCTTATTATAAGAGATTCTGTACCCAAAGACCACCAAAAAAAAAAAAAATTAGGAGATTTTTTTTTTAACCCTTGGTAGACTTCGTTGGGCTCAATCTGTCGAGAAATTACGCGGCTCTTGTGGTGTGCGTAGTGTTGGTGTCTAAATTAATCTAATCTGATGTAATCTGTCAAGCAGCTTGTTGCCCAGAGAGGTTGTAGAGGTTGTGGACTCCCCATCCCTGGATGTGTTCAAGGCCAGGTTGGATGGGGCTTGGAGCAGCCTGGGATAGTGGAAGGTGGGCGTTGGAACCAGGTGGGCTTTTAAGGTCTCTCCCAACCCAAACCATTCTGTGATTCTATGAATGCACAGATTCAGGCCCTGCCTCTGTGGCTGTTACACCAAGGGGCTGAATCACTGGGAAGTGGGATAAACCTGGGGAAAACATGATGTTCCCCCATATTTTTCCGTCTGGCTACTGGAGGTCACTTCTTGTGGAGGTGTATCCTGGAACAAAGTCTCAGAATGGTGTGGGTTGGAAGGGACCAGGACCTGTTATCCCAGCTGTTCCCAGCTGGATGAGCCACTGTAGGACCATGTGCAGCTGGAGGGAGGTTGGAGGCTCCAGTGCTGGATTCTGTTGGCAATACCCTGCACACAAGAGCGCTCATTCCCAGGTGAGGGCGGATGATCCGAGCAGCAGCCTGAAGGACAGGTGACATTCCGGAGAGCAGGAGCTGCTGAACAGATTCATTCCTCCTGCTGCACTTGCTTTATCTGCCTGAGCTGACTTTAGCCTTTTGTGGTTTAAATCCCTTCAGCTGAGGGAACAGATTTCCACAAGCGTGGGCTCAAGTTTCTCTTTCCAAAGGTGGAAAGGGTGGCTGCAGGGTGGAGGAGGAAAAGGCAGGATGCTGGATGAATTCAGAGCATAATCCTTTGTTTTGTTGAGGCTGTAAGTGGATCCATTCTCCTTTTTTTTAAGAATCACTCTGCATAACATCTGGGCAGAGAAACACAGCATCTTATCTGCCAGGAAGCAAAGATCCTTGGGGTAATCCATCTCTGTGGCAGTAGCTGGGAATATTGCATAAGGAAAGGAGACGTGCCACGAGGAGCAGGAGGAAATATTAATTGGTTCTGCACTTCTTCCATATGATACAGTGATGAACTGTCCTCAAAATATGGCACATTGCCTTGGCTCTCTCACCTTGGCTGAGTTTAAGGAAGAGTTTTGACCTCAGGTTTGGACTTGGAAAGGCCAGAAGCCCAAAACTGTGTTACAGGAGAGATGATCCCTAAAGAAATGAGTCCAGAGGATGCTCTTCCTCTTCAAGCATCCAGCTGAGCTGAGTGCCCTTGGTGTTTGAGCTGGCAGGGGAAATTGAGAAACCAGCATAAAATCCAGGAGATTTGTGGTCAAGGCTGGGATTCTCCCTGTCCTCATAGGGTTTGCAAGCAGCAGTTTGGGCAAAACTGGCTCATCTGTCTGTGTTTCCTGGAAAATCTGTGAAATGGGGATTCTCAAGGTCTTTCACTATCCAAGAGTTTTCCTTAGACTGCAAAGAATCCTGGGTGTTGTCTGGAGCTTTCTGCTGGTTCTGGATCCTTTGTGTTACACTTGTGAGCTGGGTCCTGGTCTCTAGTTACTCCTGGTTTGGTTTTGGGATTTTTTTTTGGGGGGTGTGTCCCCTCTATTACTCAAAGTCCATCTGCTTTGATCCCCCTGCTCACACGTGAGACTCTTCCAATAAGCTCTGGCTGCTCCCATAGGATTTCTGGAAGAAAGCCTGAATGTGCCACACTAAGAAGTTTGTAAATAATTCCCAGAGCAGCAGGTACAGGATGGAGCTGAAGACAACAGTGTTTTGTCAGCAGAGCCAGTCAATAGCTCCTGAGTAAGGGCTGAGCAGACTTTGGGACAAATGGGGTGTAATTTATTGTACAATTCTGAGCAAATCAAGAACTAAGCACCGGAGGTGGATGCTCAGTCTGACTCCAGTCTGAATCTCAAGATGGATATGGGTTGTTGAAATGTTCAGAGTTTATATAGGTGGAAGGAAAAAAATCCACTTGTAGTTATTGGTAATTTTATGCATTTTACTCTAAAATGTCTTTAGGAAGAAAACATGAAGTTCATCCCACAGCTTGATACTTATCCAGGGTTATAACATGGATTATAACACCATTTGTTTACACAAGACTTAACTTTTCTGCTAATTTGTTTTTTTTAAATAAGTGGAAACCTTTTTTTCCCCCAGTCTTTGATGTTTCTGGCTGAGGTCTTCACTGGGTATGTGGGGCAGAGGTGTTTGTGTGCTAATATTGGAGGGCAGGGTTTGGAAGAACGCAGCCCCTCACCCTGTCTGGCAGTGTCCAGGGGTCATGTGTGTCCTGGGAGTCTCTGTCCTGCCTGTCACCTGAGCCTCTGATGGGGCTCTGTGGCTGTGCTGAAATGGGGTGGGTCCAACACAGTGTTCAAACTGTGCTGGAGACACGACCTGGAGCTCAGTGACACCCCCTCCAAACCCCACTGAGGACGCCTTTGTTCCCAAGATTAGCATATTAGCTGAAATCTCAGTGTGAAAAGGTAATTCCCTCAGCCTGCTGGAGAACTCAATATAGTCCCTGTCATCCTTGAGCCGGGCATTGGGATGCTTTTCTGTAGCACTTTATGTATTTTGACTCCAATTTACGCTGATCCTCTGGCGCCAGGAACGCTCCCGCCGCTGATAAGGCCCAACTAATCTCCAAGGACAAGGAGAAAGTGATGTAAGGAGTGCCTGCAGCAGCACCCCACATCCCCCTTCCTCTCTCTCTCCTGGTGTCCATGGAAGATGTGTCATTTTCCCCACTGGCACTAGATGTCACAGTTTTTCCTCCTCAGTAGCACGAGGATCAGAAATGATCCATAATCAGAGCTGTTCGCCAAAGCGTTGGCTCCAGCACCTTTCCTGGGTGGATGGCAAGGTTTGACCAGGTGATATTCAGGATGGCACAGGGCTCCTGGAATGACCTGGCAGCTCCCTGGATTCCTGGGGGTGGAAAGGTGTAGCTGTTGAATTTTGTACGAGCAAAGCTTGGTTGTTGAACCGCACGTTCCGCTTTGTCACCCCGTGTTCCTGCATTTTATGGCAGGGGCAGGGAATTAAAACAGCAACCAGAGCTGCAGATTTCCTACAGGATTATAAAATCCCCAAATCCAAGGCTTGCAAGAGCAGAGATGGGTGTGGTGGGGCAGAGTTTCAGTCTGTATTTTTATGCGTTTGTGGATCATATGGATCCTGCAGTTAGGAAAGTTCTTGCCCACAGGAAAGCTCCTAATGAATGAAGGTTGTCTGTTGCTCTCTGTAATGTATCTTTATCCATCTGTAACTTCACCAGGTGGAACTATTCCAGGTGAAGTTTCCAGGCCTTACACTCTGCCTAGGGAGGAGTTCTTTATTGTTTAGCTGGAAAGCTCCATCGCAAAAGCTTTTGCTCTGGAGGAGAAACCAACAGTGCTGCCCACAGCTGGTTTTGTGGGCTTGCAGCAGGAATGTGCAGGAACCAAGGCAGTGTGAATGCACATCTCCTTCAGCCTAGGAGTGCTGCATGAAGAAATTCAGGAGGAATTTCATTCTGGAAAGGGTCGCCAGGCATGGGAAGGGGCTGCCCAGGGAGGTGGTGGAGTCCCCATCCCTGGAGGTGTCCAAGGAATGGCTGGACGTGGCACTCAGTGCCATTTCCTAGTGGACAAGGTGGTGATCGGTCAAAGGTTGGACCTGGTGATCTTGGAGGTCTTTTCCAACCTCAGTGATCCCGAGATTCCGTGACACCTTTCCCTGAGCACTCGGTCACGCCCCGTCCTGGCGCCGTTCCCAGCTCTGTGCCAACAGCTTGGCTGTGCTGCCACCACCGCGCCTGCATCGCTGAGGGACTCCTTCTCCAGAGCCAAGAGGAGCAGGAAGGAATCCTGGGTTTTGGCACTCCACCCTCATCAGGGTGTGGAGCCGGGATGCCTCTGGTAAAGCACGTGCATCCTGCCCTTTTCCTGGGAGGTGGTTCACGCTCCAGATAAAAATTGGAAAGCTTTTGGTCATAGTTTAAGTGCAGAGGGTCTCTTTTTTTTTTGGATCTGAAGTTCCCAGCAACAGATTCAAATGGTGAAGTACCAAAATTGTTATATCTACATCGTGTAAAATTCCCAGGAATGCCTTTGTTTCCTTTTCAAGTTACAGTTTGTCCACGGCTGTGCAGCCAAGTGATTCAGCATCCTGGGTAAGCCAAGGAACAACCAGCTTAGCTCCAGAACAGACAGAGGTTGTGAAGGGGAGATAAAGCCCATGTTCCCCGATTTAGCAATGTTGGAATGTGTGTGTGCAGTGGGAAAAACAGACTTTCATCAGTGTTCAGCTTCAGCATCGCCAGTGTTCACGTCCTAAACCACCACCACTGCTGCATTTCCTTTCCTGCAGTGACTTTGCATGATAATTCCAACATGCAAATGTATTTGTGTTTTATATGTGTTTTTAACATACAAAACTTCCATGGGATACAGACACAACAGGACAAGACAGAATTATCAGCAGGGCTCCGAAAGTTCTGGTGTCCTACTAAAAAATGTCAGGACCCACAATCAGGTTTCCAAATTTGGATGTAAATAAATAAACTGAAGCCTGGCATAAAGTCCCCAGGCTCAGCACCATCCTGGTGTGAGAGAAGTAGAATAAACCTACGCTGGTCTCTCTGGAGACCAGTGACAGGACCCGAGGGAACGACTGGAGCTGTGTCAGGTGGGATCTCAGGAGAAGGTTCTTCCCCCAGAGGGTGGTTGGCACTGAACAGGCTCCCCAGGGCAGTGGGCACAGCCCCAAGGCTGCCAGAGCTGCAGGAGGGTTTGGACAACGCTCTGAGGGACAGGGTGGGATTGTTGGGGTGTCTGTGCAGGGCCAGGGGTTGGACTGGATGATCCCTGTGGGTCCCTCCCAGCTCAGGAGATTCTGTGGTTCTGTCGGCTCTGCTTCTCCAGGAATTACAGATCCTTGTAGAAACAGCCTGCAAATGTCCCTCTCCCAGCTGCTGTTGGCTTTGGCTTCCCTCTGTCTGGAACCTGCCGTGCTTCCAGGAGGGAGCCCGGGATCGGCTCCTTCCCCATTCCCCTCGGTGCCTGTTGTCATCAGCCCCGGCTGCCACGGGCAGTCAATTCGGAACTGCATCAGCGTGTGTGTATTACCGCTCCCATCGATAGCGCAATTAATGTTGGAGTCAATTTTGGTGTTAATTTTAGGCCATGATTAGTGTTGACACTGCGTGTCAAACGAGCGGCGTTTACGAGCGCCGGGGAGAGGCCGCCCGTTCGTCCCCGCCTTTACCGCCTTTACCGCCTGTTAGCGCTGCCATCGGGGCCGGGATCTGCTGGGAGAAGGGGGTGTGTGTGGGTGTGTGTGTGTGAAATTACACCCCGAAAACTTGGGGCACAATCTGCACGTGCCGTGCAATCCAGGGAGCAGAATGACATCCGGAGCGCTGGATCCTAATCACGGTTCCGGGGAAACATCAGAAATAATGATCAGTTTCTGATCGGGGCTGGTGAATAATTCATCCGCTTTGATTTCCACGTGCTGCCCACTGATACTTTTCAAACCAAATGTGTTCCTACAGGAGAATAATGGTCCCACTTCTTATGGAAATACCGGGGCACAAATCATTTTGCCAACATAAAAACAGTTAAATAAGACGGTTCCCGCTTCTATTTCTTTTTTTTTTTTCCCCCTCCTCTCTCTCCTTCGCTCCTGGGTGTGCTGGGAATGGAGCCGTGGCAGGAGCAGCACTTCCAAACTGTGCTGCCTCTTCAAAAGAGCCTGTTCTGAAGCCAGGGCCACTCACCATCACCCACTGTTACTGCCAGTGCTCTTAGGTGATTAGCTCAGCCTGGCTAATTAACCTGGGAACTCTCCAGTTTTTGGCGTGCTGCCGTTAACTTAAAAATCTCATTATTCCTTTTTTTTTTTTTTTTTCTCCTGAAATAGAAAGCCATCCTCCACTGCCCATAAATTTCAACCGAATCTGCCTTGTTCACAGCAAAAAAAAAAAATCCTTAGTTGTGCAAATCCTCGTGGTTTTTATTACTTGATAAATGGCACAAAACACGTGATGAACTGGGGAGGCAACAAGACACGCGAGTTAATAGTGGTGCACTTTTAATTTTCATTTTCTTAAACTGCGTGTGGTTCCTCAGATGTAAACTGTTTTCAAGAGTTTGTGCCCTGGCTGGATATTTTTAGCTATTTTATTGGTGGGCAAAAGGGATTTTATTGAGGCAGAGGACGCAAGATCTCAGGTTAGGGAACTATTCCAAGACTTCTGTTACAATCTGAATTTTCTGAGTGAGAAATGCTCTTAATTTGCCCGTTTTCTGTGCTGTCAAAAATCGTCAAGATGATGAAAGTGAGGAAAATCTCTTGGTGGGTGAGACAGACTGTGGGACCAGCCCTGGGTACTCAGAGCTTCATCACTGGTCCCACAGCCCTGGAGTGAGTCACTCACCTGCCCCAGGTGGGAGCAGGACTTGGCTGCCAGTTTGTTGTGGTTGTTGTGTGGATTTCTGGCAGATCTTTGTGTTTCTGCGTTCCAGTTTACTGTGGTGACGAGTGTTTAGCAAATCCAAAGCCTGAGTGTTTCTCCTGTTGCTCCTTTCCTGATGGTGCTGGAACCTCCTGGGGTGGTCCTGGCTGATGGGATCAGTGTGGCTGTAAGGGAACAACCACTTAGGCATCCCTCATTTCTTAGGTGCTAATCTTGGAGCCTTGAACTTTGTGTTTTGCAGAATTTTTTAACCTGCAGTTTCTAATCACAAGCTTGCCCACAGCTGAGAGTGAGAACAGAGGCAATTTCCAGCCCTTGGCATCTCTTTTCCTGCACAGTCAGGTCAGAAGGACAAAATTTACTTTTCTTCTCCATTTTTTACCTTGATTCTTCTGCTGTCTGCTATGAAAATCCAAGAGCAGAAGTCCAAGGAGCCCCTCTGGCCATGTTTGGGATCAGTTATGCTCCTCTCCCAGCGTCTGGACTGGTTGTCCCTTGGTCTCTGGGCCAGACCGACACCTGCATCCACTTGTTTTGCAGCGTTACAACTTTTCCCTTTAATTTGGCAACAATACTGCTCTTTTAGCAAAAAATTAGGGATTTATGCTGCTGTCTTTGAAGCTGCTGCAGTATCTCTCCGTTCCAAACCCTGCAGTTGGATGCTAAGGTGAAACTGTAAATATTCTGCAAATATTCAGAGGCAAACAAATGATCCGTTTTGATGGATCAGAGTAGCAGTGGAGGAAACCAAGACCAAGGAGAAGGTGAACTGAAACAGCCTCGCTCTGTGAAGTTGCACTCTCAGCTCTGGGAAGGGGAGGTGGAAGGGAAGGATCTGTAATATTTTGGACTGCCGCCTGCTTTGCTTCCAATGACCCTCTGATTAATTCCTCTGCCTCTTTATTTTTTTTAATGAGCCTGTTATGGCATATCTTATTGCAGGTGCTGATTGGATCTCGGCCGTGCATTGCGTGCCATTTTGATTTGGATTAAATGGCACAGATCTATCTGCTGCCTCTCCCCTCTCCCCCTCCCGCCCTGGTTCATCATGCTCAGAATTCCGAGGCTCTGCGATGAGAGTCTCAGCCCTCCTGATTGCAGAGGATGTGCAATCGGCTTGAGGAATGTGTACTCAGAGCTTATGATCCTTGGGCGAGCGGGGACTGGGTGATGCATGTGGCTTTCAAGGGACGCTGCTATTTCCATCTGTTAATGGCATTCCAGGCCGGCCGGCTCCCGGAGCTGAGGGATGGGGGATGCAGGGGACAGATGCTGCTGATCTCCAGGAGATGGGCCAGCAGAGATCATCCGGTGCTTTTTTGAAAAGAAAAAAAATATGCGGCAAAAAAAAGGAGTTGCTGCTTGCCCCGGGCGGGTTTGGAAAGAAAGTGCTGCAAACATTTGGGAAGGAAACAGGGAAGAGCTGAAGGAAGGACAGGGGATAAAAACTGAGATAATAATGAAATAAAAAGATTTTTAAACTGAGGGCAGGGTGATGAGGCTCTGGGGTGCTACTTGGGAGCCTAGGCATGTGGTCAGGAACCCCTGGATTCTGGCACTGGGAACACACACAGCTCCCTGTAAGAGGGATGCTGGCAGAACGTGTGTTGGACCTGTGATAAATCCCTGAGTGGGGACAGGGAGGGACAGCGTGAGTGCCCTGGCTGCGGGGAGAGCAGTGGAGGATGTGCTCCAAGGAAAAGAGGGAAGGATCCAGCCCTTGCAGCTGTTCTCTGCCCTGGCAGTGTGCCAGAGCTGCTGTTACCACGGTTCCCAAGGAAGACATGCCACGTCCGAGGGAGTAAAGGTCCAAGAAGAACAGTCCCTGCGTGATTCCCCTGCCCCACATCTCGAAGATGCACGCTGATTTTCTTGCTGTTCTCTGCTCTTTGACTGCAGATTGGGATGGTGGCCTGGAAGATGACCCTGAAGACCCCGGAGTATCCCGAGGGCCGGGATATCATCGTCCTGGGCAATGACATCACCTACAAGATCGGCTCTTTCGGGCCTCAGGAGGATGTGCTGTTCCTCAGGGCTTCCGAGCTGGCCCGGGCCCAGGGCATCCCCAGGATCTACGTGGCTGCCAACAGTGGGGCCAGGATTGGTTTGGCCGAGGAGATCCGGCACATGTTCCACGTGGCTTGGGAGGACCCGGATAACCCCTACAAGGTAAGGAGGCACAGGAATTCGGGAGTCTTATTTTTACACCACCTCTTTCAACAGAAGTGAGGGTAACAGGCTGTCAGGTCCAAAGTTCTGCTTGTTGCTGGATCTGGAACACTGGGAGTGTCCCATGCCAGGTTGGATGGGACCTTGAGCAGCCTGGTCTGGTGGAAGGTGTCCCTGCCCATGGCAGGGGGATGGAACAAGATGGGCTTTAAGGTCCCTTCCGCCCCAGACCATTTTATGATATGATTTTATGATCTCCCAGGCAGCAGAGTAGTGTCCAGGAGGAGTCAGTGCTAAATGCTGCAACATTCCCAGCTTTCCCTGGCCTCAGCTGCAGCTCCAGTGTGGAGAGAGGGTTTTCTTATCACTGTCTGGAAATAAATTCTGCTCCTGTGAAAGTTTGCTTTTGGAAGGGGTTATTGGGGATCAGGAAGGGAGTGGAGGTGAGAGTGAGATGAATGAACTGTCTTTCCCTGCAGGGATACAAATACTTGTACCTGACTCCTCAAGACTACAAGAAGGTCAGCGCGCTGAACTCGGTTCACTGTGAGCACGTGGAGGAAAACGGAGAGTCCAGGTAGGAATGAAAAGCTTCCTGTTCATCCTTGGGTCATGCATGGCATATCCTTGTGCTCAGCTGGGACATTCTGTAGGATCCAGGGCTGTGGAAAGCCATAGCTGTGTGTGGTCAGGGCACAGAACACGAGTTAGAGGTTGTTCCATGAGGCCTGGTTTGGGGCAGGGCCGTGTTGACCCCATGTCATGGCTGAGGCTTGGAAGAAGGAACTAAAGAAAGGGTAAAAACCTCTTTTAATCTCTTGTTCTCTTCCTTTTTGCCTTTGGCTTCATTCTCTACCCCTCTTGCCTTTCTCCTATAATCAGCCTGTTCCTCATGCCCTGTGGGAATTTCAGAACCCTTTTCCCAGGCATTCCTCTCCCTTGCCATTCCCTCTTGCAGTGCTGCTCTGGCTGCTCGTGCTGGTTATTCCACGGTGCTCAGGGTGAGCCGTGCACAGGTCCTGGCCAGGTTTTATGCACATTCCTCCCTGGAACCTTAATGATATTTAGTCAGTTCTCATTTTCTTCGTAGCGAACTGATTCAGCAAATCACTGGACCTTGTGACTCAAAGGCTGTCTGTGTCTCCCTCAGGTACAAGATAACGGATATTATCGGCAAGGAGGACGGACTTGGGGTAGAGAACCTCAGAGGATCTGGCATGATTGCTGGAGAATCATCTTTAGCCTATGAAAGTGTTATCACCATCAGCCTGGTAATCCCCCTCTGCTTTCTATTCTTCAAATGTTTCAGCTAAAAATCCTGCAGTGATATCCCAGAGATCCACCTGGGATCGGCCTTCTGGTTGATGGAAATGGGCTGCTGGCACCAATACAGGGCCCCTTTCAGACTCCATTTAAAACACTTTAGTCATTTGGCTTTATGTTTGCTCAGTCTGAAAGCTGCTACTTCTCTTTTTTTTTCAAAATGAGATACATGGTACGTTCAGATCCTGTGTGTTAGAACGGAACAGATTCTGGAGTCCTGCAGCGAGAGCAGATTTTATGGCCTTGTCACACAGACACACCTGGTTTCATGTCGATGGAGGAGTCGATAGGCTGGGGCTGTGTGGACACACACAAGTCAGTGGCACTGCAGTTTTCCTGTATTTTTTTTTTCTTCAAGGTTACGTGTCGGGCGATCGGGATCGGGGCTTACATCGTTCGGCTGGGCCAGAGGACCATCCAGGTGGAGAACTCTCACATCATCCTGACTGGCTGTGGAGCCCTCAACAAAGTAAGTCTTTGCATTTCAGTCCTCAGACCAAGCCCTGTCCAGCCTGGCTTTGGACACTTCCAGGGACGGGGCAGCCACAGCTTCTCTGGGCAATAACTCTGAGTTTCAGTAAGTTCTGCTGGAGCCTCGAGGAGCTGCCACCACCCTGGATTGCCTTGGGCCCTTCTGCTTCTCCCTTCTCAGGCTCTTCCTGATCAAGGAGAACGGGCTCGGGGCTGGGAAACTTCCCTGCCTTTGCAGTCTTTTCCCTTTGCTCTCTGCAAAAATCGAATCCTCCTCCCATGTACCTGTTTCCCGTGACAAGAACATGGCATTGCCAGCCAGAGGCACCATTCCAGGCATCCTGGCTGGAGATTGGCAGGGACCTGGGCAGAAATGCACGTTTAAGGGCTTGAGCAGGAGCCAGGGGAAGGGGAAGGAGGAGAGGCAGCTTTTAACAGAGGTCGTATGCACGGGTTAAATGACAGGAGTGGAGGAGCCCAGAGCCTGGGCAGCAGCATCTCTTTCCCACTGAGTGCTGTGAGAGAGGCAGCAGGGCTGTTCCCAGTGTCTGGAAGTCCATGTTTCAAAATATGTGGGCCAGAATCACCTGAACTTGCAGCCATCCACAGCACTGTGCTAATTCTGGGGAGCACTGAAGCCTGAGCGGTGTGTGGATGGTGATTTTCCTGCTGGAAATCTTGGGGGCAGGAGGAATAACTGGGGCTGTTATAAAGAAAACTTAACAGGTTCACTGCTAAAATGGCTCTTTTTTTTTTTTTTCCCACTCCAGAGGTGGATTTTCTCCCTTGCTGCCCCAAGCCCATTAATCCCACAGCCCCCAGCTCCTTGTCTGGTGCAGACACAGCTCCCAGCCCGCTCTGCTCCCATCCCTCTCCCTGCGGGCTTTGTTTCCCTGGAGTTGGGGCTGTGTGGTGTGAGTGCCCTTTCCCCATGGAGCAGCTTTGTTCTCAGGCACTCTCAGCACCTGGGGTGGTTGTGCTCCATGGCAAGCCGTGTTTCCAGGAGTGCCTGCCTGACAATGGGAGATAAAAGGAAAATAGGCTCTCATTGAATTATTCCCCTGAATAAAGGGGGCTCTGCAGAAAATGAAGCATTGATCCTATCAACTCCAGGCTGCAGCACCCTCAGTTAGATCTCTTACACACATCACACACACCTGCATCAATGGGGGGAAAAGAGGCATTTGAAGATCCAGCATTTAAAAGGGAATTGAGTCAGTTTAGTGCTTGCTGAAGTGCAGTAAGTTGCCTGGTTCCAGCTGTCACTTGCTGGGGCTCGGGGCCCTGCAGAGTTTCCCAGATGGCAGGGCCAGGCTGTTCAGTCTCTCCTCCTCTCTCCAGGTTTAACTGCACTCCCTACCCGTGGAGTCAGGGCTTGTTTTCATAGAAAACTGGATGAATCTCACTAAATTTTAGGCACTTAAAAATTAAGGATATAGACTAAGTTGAGCACCTGACATAATGTGAGCATAGTCAGGAGGAGGTGCTTTCTGGGGGTGATTTATCCCATCCCAGGAGTTTCAATGGGCTGAATAATCCCTTGTGTCCTCTTCCCTCCTCCCTGCTCTCTTGGACAGATGTATTTGTTTGTGTCAGCTCTGAAACTCTACCTTCCTGAAGGTGTAGGAGGAACCTATTGCATCCTATCCAGCTTTGCCAGCAAGACCCAACAATATTTACCTAACCTCGAGTAGTGGGAGCCTGGGAATCCCCACTCACTCCTGGGTGTGTATGATGTGTCTGCTGGTTCCTGTGATCTTCCTGAGGAGAGATCATGGCTGAGACAAAGATAAATAAATGGAAACTGCCACCTTTAGCTCTTCCCAATTAGAGATTTGGGACAGTTTTTCCACTGCTGATGTTTAAATGCTGTCTTCCTAGAGGATGCTGGACAAGGCTTGCTTGGAGTCTTGTGGCTGCACACACATCTTCAAAATGTCTCCTCTCTGCCAGAGGAGAATGTGCAGCACAAAAATGGAGACAACTGGGCTTTCAGGGAGCAGGCAGGGTTTTCTGGGGAGTTGTTTAATTTCTTTTCCCTCTGAAGTGCTGGGTTCTTTCTAAGGTACAAGGGGAGCAGAGGGAGGACAGTGACGAACACTCTACACCAGCAGAGCCGTTGCTGGTCTTGTTCATCATCGTTATGTTGAACCAGCCTGAGGGTTTAGGTGTAGAGGGAAAGGTCCAGCAGCCAAAGCCAGGGGGTGACCTCAGACTTAGCTGATGGGCTCCAGGGCAGTGTCATTTTGAGCTGGGGCTGCTGTTTGGTTCTGGGGGTGGATTCACGTGCTGGCTGTTCCTGCACTGGTGTCACTGCTCTGTGAGTGGAGAGAGGGACATCCCAGGGAGACACCTGATGGCAGGCAGGTCTGAGGATTCTCCAGGGGTGACAGGAAGCTGCAGAGAGCCGGGCAGGGTTTCCCCCTGCTCTGATGGAGCTGTCTTTGTTTGCGAGGACCTGGGGACAGGTGTGGTGGGGACAGTGCCCTGCACGGGGGGCTGTGCCGGAGCTGAACCCCTTTTGTCTCCCCGTTGCGTTTCAGCAGGGGGTGGAGAGGTGGAAATGACATTTCATTCCTCTCGGTGAGCGTGTTACGCGCCTGTGCCGAGCCCGCTGACCCCCCTGAAAATTGAAATAATGATAATGCGCGTCTCCTGACTGCATCAAAGTATCAGCACATCAAAAGCCAGGAGGCATGAAATGCAAATGATGAAGTGAAAGCAGATGGATTGTGCATGATCGCCTGATGCCCAATGAATTTTAAAAGATGCCGGTTCACATGGGGAGAGGGGCTGAAATAAACACGTTATCCCTGCAATTTTTTTTTTATTTTTTTTTTTATTTTTTTTTTGTTCTTGCTGCTCACTCCTGACAATATTTTTTCACACTTCAGCGAGCAGCCACTCCATCTCCCTCCCTCCCTTCCCTCTCTTTCTCTCCCTCTCTCTCCCTGTCGCTGTCTACCTCACACACGTCTCGGGTCATGTCGCCGCAGCTCCGGTGGAAATAATAAGATATAAACCACGAGGTTGTTATTTGCATAGAAATAGCATGGAGCCCCAGGCAGCATGGGAGAAGGACACAGAGATCATTTGTCTAAAATTTTAATGAAAACTTTTGCTGAGGCAGAGATTTTCTTTTTTTTTTTTTAACTTCCCCTGCCTCCCTCTTTTTCCACCCCCAAACCTTCCTCCTCCTCCCTCAACTCCCTTCCCTCGTCATAACCTGAGCACGGGGTGATTCCATAGGTGACGTGCTGGGCCCTGCACAAACACCTTCATTTCCATGGGTTTCCTTTTCGGTGGAAGTAAGAGCAAAGAGCCCAGCACTCCCCATTCCTGCATGGCTTGTGTGGTTCATCCTTCCAGGGCTGCATTCCATCTCAGTCCTCCCAAGGATGTTCCCGAGTTCTCTTGCTGACCTATTTTTTAATCAGTTTGCTCCTCCTTGTCTTTTGTGTTTAAAAGAAATCCCATATTTGAGCTGTTGTGTTAATGGAAACAAATAGTGGCTTTCAGTCACGTTTTCCCTGCAGATGTGTGTTCCAGGCTTTTCCTAAGGGCAGCCAGGTTTAGCAGAGATTTTCAGGAACTGCTCTAAGCTGGGTACACAGTAGTTTGTTGTGTAGATGCTCAGCTTGGAGTCTCAAGCATTTTTGACTGAGATGGGTCAAAAAGACATAAAAGTTCCCTGCTTGGTCTTGAAACCTCAGTTCAGTTATGTTTGCAATGCGTTTTGAGCTCATCAGTTGGAAGGTACCTGCCAGCAGTGGTGTGCTTTGGGTAACCCCATCCTCAGGATTTCTTCCTGTGGAAGTTTTTGCCTTCAGAACGATCTTAATTTAACGATGTGTCTGCTTGTATAACCTGTTCTGGACCTGGAATAGCTCAGGAACCAGTTTTCCAAATCAGCAACGCGGTGTTTCTGGCACTGTGGATTGTGGGGTCATTTTTAGGGGGAGAAAACATTTCCGAAGGGCAGAAGGGTGTCCGTGAGATGAACTGATCAGTGCAAACTCAGTGACCTGCTAATATGTAGATGTGTAAGAATCTCCTCAGCCTGGTCCCAGCACTTGTCCAGTGACCTTTCCTGAGCCCACCTTTCACGGCTGCAGACCCTGCTGGTGCCTGGTGAGACATGAACACGATGGGGGCCATCCCATGTCAGCACAGCACAGAGCAGGTGTCAATCACCTGAGCATGGACCGTCCCCGAGGACTTGTTGATACAACAGGACCGTAATTGCTGCAAGGTGGTTTTGACAATCTGCATTTAAAACCCCAAAACCCCTTTGCACAAGGCCAGAGGAGAATATCTTTGTATTTTAAATTCAGTCCTGACTCTCGAAGCAGAGCTGGGATCAGCTGGTTTGGGAAGATTTATCACAGAGTCATAAAATCCCACGGAATGGTTTGGGTTGGAAAGGACCTTAAAACTCATCTCTTTCCACCTCCAGTGGTGGGCAGGGACACCTTCCACTATCCCAGGTTGCTCCAAGCCCCATCCAGCCTGGCCTTGGACACTTGCAGGGATGGGGCAGCCACAGCTTCTCTGGTTTCACCAGTGTGGATGTGGAGTGGGATTGCAGGTGAACTGTGGGAGCATCCCCTGGCAGGAGGAGGAGCAGGGGATCAGGGGCTGGTGATACCCAGCTGTAACTGCTTGGTGAGACAGGTTTATTTTGGGGCACTTCAGGCAGTCTCGTTCACTGGTGGCTCTTCACTGTCACCCACTGACACAAACCAGGCTGGCACCGACCTGGTGGTTGCAGGTGGTGGCTCAGAGAAGCTGCAGAACTTGAGTGCTCTGGGACTTCAGTAACGGTGAGATAACAGATCAGGGCTTGGGAGGAACAGGCTGCCTGGTGAGAGGTGTCTGGGCAGGTCTGAGGCTCACAGGGGAGCTTGGTGAGGAGCTGGAGGCTCAGGCAGGCTGTGTGAGGGGTTGCCAGCAGTAATATTTACCCTTCAATTTCACAATCTGCAAAAACAAATAAAAGCCCTGTGAGACTGATGCTGTTGGGGGTTTGCACTGTGGAAAGCTCTCTTTTTTTTTTCCCTGAGATTCAAGGCAGGGATAGTTCAGTATCTGCTCAAGATGACTCCAGTCTTGGGATTAGATCAAAGCAATCATGTGAGAGCAGTCATGTGAGTTAGAACAGCAAGTTCCAGCCCTGTCATTCAAAAAAGCATTATAATTATTAATGCATGATATGAATCTTTCTGTTGTGGCACAGCAGGACTATTAGGGAGATACTTATGGGTGCAGGAGAACCCTGATCAAAGAGGGGTAGGAAATAACACCCACAAACTGGCACTCAGCAACCTCACCCCTCGGTCTGTTCTCCTGGAGCTCCCCAGGGTTATCCCACTCTTGTCTCTGGGTGAGGGAGAGGCAGGAGGGGCCCCTCTGCTCTGCCTTGGGTGGTTGTGGCAGATGATGTGGTGAGAACAAGGGTGGTTTTAGGAGTGGTTTCTCCAGGGGGTGTTCCTGGTGAAGGTCCAGAGCAGGGATATTGTAAGGCCATGGAATCATAGAATGGTTTGGGTTGGAAGTGACCTTAAATATCATCTCATCTTGTTCCACCCCCTGCCATGGGCAGGGACACCTTCCACTAGCCCAGCTTGCACCAACCTGGCCTTGGACACTTCCAGGGATGGGGCAACCACAGCTTCTCTGGGCAACCTGTGCCAGGGCCTGCCCACCCTCCCAGGGAAGAATTCCTTCCCAATATCCCATCTAATCCTGCCCTCTGTCAGTGAGGAGCCATTTCCCCCTTGTCCTGGCACTCCATGCCTTTGTAAATAGTCTCTCTCCATCTTTCTTCTCAGCTCCTTCAGGCATTGGAAGGCCACAATTAGGTCACCCTGAAGCTTCTCTTCTCCAGGCTGAACAATCCCAATGCTCTCAGCCAAAACCCCCGTTCTCCCAGGCTGGATCAGCCTCAGCTCAGCAATATTTGGCAGTAGGAGGAGAGCAGAATTCATTTCTTTTCCTGCCAGTGAGAGGCTTCAGGTGCTGGGGAGTCTGGCTGGGGACACTCCTGGTGACACAAAGGTCCTTGCTCTGTGGGGAGCAATGGATGGGAGCAGGATGGATGTGAGCAGGGGGTGGATGCCTGGACTTGAGACAAACAACCACCCACCACCCTCCATTTCTGCCTTCTCTTTTTTAATTGCCTTTCTTTAAGTGGTGATATTTGTGTATTGTTCCCATTAGAGACAATTTACGTTCCAGGCATGGCATTATCAGTCCCTTGGTGTTTGCTTAGGGAAGAAAGTCTAATAGATTTCTGTTGACTTTTTTTATTCTCCCTCCTTCTATCGTTTTTAGTACGGATCTTGATCAGTTTATCTGTGTGGAGGGGGGGCTGTGTGTGCATTTATTCCTGCTAGGGAGGAGCTGAGCATCCTGGCCCCCATTCTGCCTGTCCAAATCTTTCCAGGGAAACTCTGGTGTATTCTAAACCCTGTATATATATATATTTACTGCAACCAAGACTGTATCCCAGATCCCGGTGATCCTGCAGGGTATGTTATTACTGTTCCCCAGTGTTCCATTGGAGCTGAACTTTTCAAACATACCCCAGAATAACTGCTCCTGACCACCCCTCTTGGGATGTCACCAGGGGGATATTGGGGTACCCTGCCTGGGAGTTTTTTCTGCAGGGGATGTGGGGAAATTACCTGGAATTCTGGACGTATGATGGGAACTGTGGGAGCAGCTCTGGAGAATTGTCACATTTCTCACAGTTAAGCCTAAACCCACACTGAAAAGTGAACAGAGTTTCACTGTCCTGGTGAGAGAGGTCCCTGCACTGCAACCTGTCCCCTGGGGGTCTCTGAAGAACAGGGTTCAGTTGGGGTCCAGAAGGTGACCAAGGGAATGACCAAGATCTCTCAAGTTGGAGACACCCATTCATATTGTTTATGGGGTTCATGTCTAGATTAGGGAACCCCTGACTGAGACAGGTGGGATTTATGGGTGTTTGCACCATGTAGAATAGGGGCTGTAATTTTAGTTTGCAAAGCATATTGAGTCCTTTTGATTTACCACTGACTGATGGAGTGACCTTGAGCAAAACACGCCGTCTCCCTACGCCAGGAGAGGAGAGCGGGGCAGGAGGGGTTTGACAAGGCATTTTTCATTTGAAAATGCCAGTTCACTGAAACTGGAACTCTTCAGTTAGAAAAAGTATCAGTTTGGGTGAATTTCCCATTTGGAATTTTCTGGGTCCGGTGAAAAGTTGTTTGGTTTTTTTTTTTTATTTCCCAACTGACTTTTCTTCCCAAATTAATTTTTATTTCTAATATCTGCAACACATATTTCAGAGGTCAGAAGCAACCATCTGGAGCCTGTCTTACACTAGTTCAGATCCCAAGATTGCAAAACTGGATTTTCTGTTGTGATTCAGAAATTTTTTTCCAAAATCCTCATCAATTAGCACGAGGTGGACAAACCTCCCTACCACTGATGTGTGGTGCTGCCAGCTGCAAACAGAGAGGGTTTCTCCTGTCTGTGAGCCCTGCTGCCTCTGTATCTGTGAGGAGCCTTGGCATCTCCAGGCAGCAGGAAGAAGCTGCAATTCCACGTCCACCTGGATGTCTCCTCCCCTGCTCCCTCCGAGGTGAAGTGCAATTGCTTTTTGCCCTTCCCCCCTCTGATCTCACCAAATTAAAGCAGGGAAAGACTCCACCAGCAGGACCTGCCTCTGGATTTGCAGTCAGGAGCCATCCCCAATAACCATCAGGCTGTCAGCTCCCCCCACCTCCCACCTCCCCCATCACTCACCAAAAGGAAAAAAGAGCCGGAGCCACAGCTGGAAATATATCATGCAATAGTGTATCATGAATTTCTTGTGAATCACATTGGTGAAGCAGGTTTATTTATTTCCGAGACTCTAAATCAATACAAAGTAGGTCTCTTAGTTCTGAAGCCGGGATGGAGTGGGAAAAAATGAGCCCATTGTACTCTTAAAACTTTGGGGAAAGGAGATGACAGCTATATAATTCCATTTACCAGGCACTAGGGGCTTTAATGTGAAGGTGACAGGGAGCTCTTTGTGCATTTAGAGCACCATATCTTCTAAATAAAAGATCTGTAGACTTGATAGTGGAGTATAGCTCTGACTTTAATAATCTCCAAGCATTAGACTGAGCCAATCTGTTCCCCAGTCAGAAGGGTCCCCCACCGAACGCTCGTAAATTAGAGGTGCAGGGACTGCACGGATTCCTGGATTAGGGATGCGGGAAGGGCCGTGTGTCTCCAGGCAGAGAGGAGCTGTGTGTGCTCCCACTGCCTTGCAGAGGGGCTGGGCTGGGGAAGGGGGCTGTGCTGGAGCATCCCAGCTCAGCCTGGCTCTCCTCTTCCCTCCAGCGCCGTGATCCGTGTGGGGGAAGAGCCGAGTGCTGAGATCTGGCGAGGCTTGGCTGCACGTAATAGCAGTCAGGTTTGAAGTCCCTACATTGTGTTCCTACGTGGTTTTTTTTTTTTTTTTTTTTTTTCTGATGAGACATTCATTCCCATCATTTCTGCCTGTTTATGAAAAATAGGCTATTTATAGGACGTGCGTGTGCCTCTTCTGCTTCGGGTTTCTGGCAGATGATATAAATTGTGGGATGGGAATTGCAATTATTGAAATTATTCGGCTAAAAATCTGGCACTTATATTTGATATAAACACATGATATGCTCGGAATAATAACAGCACTTATGTTGCATAATGATTCCCATTCAAGCCCCTCTGCTGTCATTTTTTTAGATCCTTCATCTTGGATGAAACAGATGAGCCAACCCAGCCCAGCTTTGCAGGGAATGTCCCAACTCACCGGCAGCTCAGGTTCTCAAAGGAGAAAGCAGCTGGTCAGGATGGGTTGGAGTGCTAGAAAATGACTCATGTTCACAAGACATGCCTATAAACCCCTTGAGGACCATATTTTGGAGGCTGGAAAGGCTCCTTTCCTGCTCTTGGAAGTTCTGTCTTCAAGAGCCTCAGCTCAGGACGTCTCCAGCAGGTTCCCTTGTACCCTTGGATGCTTTCTTGTGGAAACATTTGCACAGCAATATGCATTGCGCCCTTTAAGGTTGTTAATTGGAGATTGAATTAGTCGTCAGCCTTTAGAGGTGGAGCCCTGTGAGGTTGGAGGGGGGTTGCAGAGCCAAGGGATGAGCGATCGCGCTCGGTTTCCCAGGGCCGGTCTGGCTGTCTCTGGGCTGGCTTTCTGCAAGTGCCTGGAGTGCCAGGACAAGGGGGAATGGCTTCCCACTGCCAGAGGGCAGGGTTAGGTGGGATGTTAGGAAGGAATTCTTCCCTGGGAGGGTGGGCAGGCCCTGGCACAGGTTGTCCAGAGAAGCTGTGGCTGCCCCTGGATCCCTGGAAGTGTCCGAGGGCAGGTTGGACGGGGCTTGGAGCAACCTGGGATAGTTCCTGCCCATGACCAGGGAGTTGGAACGAGATGAGCTTTAAGGTCCCTTCCCACCCAGACCATTCTGGGATTCTATGATCCTCTTGACCCCCCTGAGTGCCCAGTGCCTGCCCTGGGGATGGAGCAGCTCGTTCTGCCTTTGGGCTGTGCTGAGGTGGGGGCTGATTTGGAGCTCCCCTGTGCCCCTCTTTCCCTTCTCTTTCTGAGCACCTGCCCAGGGCTCACCTGTGCACATCCATGTCCCAGACACTCCTCAGCACCACCTTCACCTGGAGCTGGGGCCCTGCTGTCCCTGCTGCCAGCCCTGATGGGTAAATCCAGCCCTGGCTGGGCGTGCAGGGGGATTTCACGTGCACAGCCCTGCACTCCTCTGGAATGGCTGCAGCACTCGGGAGAAGGAGCTGCATATTTATCTTGATCTCCAAAAAGGGATTTAAGGGCCAGAGCAGGCGGTATATTAGGCTGTTTCATTGCCTGTCAGCAGTGCTAAACCTGAGCTGTCTGCAGTGTCTCCAGATAAGCAGTAGCAGAGGCCCATTTTGCATGTACATACGTTTGCATTAGTTCAGAGAGGGGGAGTTTAAACCCTCTTTATTTTTATTTTCCTCTGTGGAAAGCAGTTAGCTAGGCTTGTGCCTGGCATCTGGAGGCTTGGGCTTTTCTTATCCTTGAACCTAAATCTATGCTGCTGTCTTTTCTACCCTGGCTTTGCATGGCACTGATTTTGTTAGAGGAAGATGAAGGTGTTTGAGCTCAGAAGGGAGACCCAGGAGCCTCCCTGAGCTAAACCACTGTGCTTACCTTTTATTCTGTATTTTTGGGACTAGTTGTGCAACTTTTGTGCCTCTGTTTATTCTGTACATAAACGTTGAGTGGCATCTGCCTGCTCTTCTCTCTCCAAAATGAGCAGTGCTGGGTGTTTGGTGGGGGAGGCCAGGCTGTTTGTGTGTGTGTGTGTGTGTGTGTGTGTTCGAGGGGTTTTTTAAGATCCAAATGAAGCAGGTGTGTAATGTCCTCTGTCTGTTAGAAAGACTCAAACCCATAAAAATAACAAACGGCGTGTATTTGCCAGAATGTCAAAGTTATGAGTTTATTTTGTAATGATGTGCTCCTGCCTTCATGAGGTAAACTGGCCGTGGCAGAGGTGTTATTAGTAATATGGAGTCAGTGGAGCAGAAAGCCGAGTGACCGAGAGATCAGTGTATCAGTCAGGGAGAGGGCAAATGGGAAGAGACAGCAGGAGAATGAGAAAAGAGCTCAGATTGGAGATGGAGCTGAGTGAGAGAATGAGAAGCCACAGCCTCTCGGAGGAGCTGCTGGGGCTTTGTCTTTGCTGTGCCAGTCTGGGGTTTTTCCACAAAAAAAACACCCTTCCAGTTGTCTTGGAGCAGTTTGGAGCTGGAGCTGAGCTGGTCTCAGACGTGTATGGGCTCTGTTGCTGCCTGGGGAAGGGCAAGGGGTAAAACTGACCCCTGCCTCAGTGTCCCCACCTGTATCATTCCCCTTGGGGATCGTAGAATCCCAGTACGGTTTGGGTCGGGTGGAATCCTAAAGATGTGATTTCAAACCCCCCTGCCCTGGGCAGGTCCACCTTCCACCAGACCAGGTTGCTCCAACCTGGCCTTGGACACTTCCAGGGATTCAGGGGCAGCCACAGCTTCTCTGGGCAACCTGTGCCAGGGCCTGCCCACCCTCCCAGGGAAGAATTCCTTCCCAGTACCCAATGTAACCCTTCCCTCTGTTTCCTAGGGATCACTGTCCATTCTGATCAATAGGGATCAGTGTCCATAAGCTCTTACTTGCACACAGGGTTTGGGAAGGTGTGTTGGGAGTAGTTTCCTCCCTCCTTTTTGTGCCCAAGTGATCCTGAGGTGCTGCAGGGATGGTTTTGTGTGTCTCTCCTCAGCCAACACCTCCTCATCACAGTCCCATCCCTGATGGTTTTCCCATTTTCCTTCCACAAGGTGCTTGGACGGGAAGTTTACACCTCCAACAACCAGCTGGGTGGGATCCAGATCATGCACAACAACGGGGTGACCCACGACACGGTCTGTGATGACTTTGAAGGAGTCTACACCATCCTGCAGTGGCTTTCCTACATGCCAAAGGTAATTCCTGGCCCTGCAGAGGTCCAAGGTGCCACTACCTGTTTACAAGGTCTGGGTGCTCTCTCTGTCTGGGGTTTTTTCTCTGTTTTATGGTGCCCAACAAAGTGGTTTAGGCTGGTGGTTGAGGCTGTTGGGCATTATGGAATCAAGTAAATAATGTAGTTTTTGTCTCAAAATGCTGCAGGAATATGGGGCAGCCTGGAAGTGCCTGGGGTACCTTCACATCAGCCTCCTGGCTGCTGCCCACAGGACTCTCTCCCAGCAGTGGGTTGTCTCTGGCTGAAATGACTCAGAAAATCCCCTCTGAGGCAGCAATTTGCAGAGTTGATGTATGTGTGTGAGCTGCTCTGCAGCCAGGAAGGGAGCAACAAGCACACACAGGTGACCTTCCTGCAGGGAAGAGGGCATGGAATGAGGCAGGAGCCCTGGTCACCTTCCAGAGATTAAATTGCAGCCCCTCACTTGTCTGGATATGCCAGAAGTTCAAGAGCAAATGAAGCACAGTGTGTGCCAGAGGAGGCCAAAGGGGGGTTTGAGAGGGGATGGAGCACCTTGGAAGTCTCCTCAGGCTTTGGCAAGGCTCTGGGATCCCACCAGACAGGGGTGTGGAGAGAGGGAAAGAGAAATCTGACCCCGTCCCTTGGAGCTGGGGTTTGCTTTGGGACAATCACTTCCTTCAGTATCTTTCTTTTTCCCTTTTAGAATATCCACAGCCCTGTGCCTATCCTCAAATCCAAGGATCCAATAGACAGGACCATTGATTTTGTGCCCACCAAGACTCCCTATGACCCTCGCTGGATGCTGGCTGGGCGCCCCAATCCAAGTACGTCCCTCTGTGCTGGCCAGGACGTGCAGCAACACACCTTCCTTCAGTACTTGCTGGCAATGTCTGCAATCCAGATATATTTCAGAGTTTATGACATAATTAGTTTCAAACAATTTGAATATAATTTATAAATATTGGTATATTATATCCAAAATTAGGATGTAAGTTCTGAGTGCTCAAGGACACCTACAATTATTAGTTTTATAATTACTTAGAATAGTTACTTTTATAGATTTTTTTTTTTTTTAATGATTTAGAGGAAAATCCATACACAAAGGGTGAAGGAATCACAGTATTCCTGCAGATCTTGGGGAATTATTGCGTTGGCACCACTGCCAACCACGGAACCCCCGCTGGGGCTGTGCAGCCTGTGTAGGTGCAAGCTGCAAACTGGGTGACCATTCCTCCTGCTGTTATTAATGAGTTTGGGGGGCTAAAATGAGATTTGTGATAAACTAAGTTTTCTGGTTTTGGATAATATTTTTTCATCATCTCTCAAGTAATTCATCCAGCTGTCTGGGGCGCCGCTAACGCCGGCTCCCAAATCGAGTGACTTCAGATTTTAATTTAGTGGAAGCGTTAGGGAAAGCAGATGATTCCCTGTGATAAGTTAAAGCAGATATCTCCTAGGTGAAAAGTTAAAGCCATTTATTAGAGGAGATATTGCCGTGATATTCTTCAAACTGACGCCCGACACGAGGCCAGAATCTAAACGATCAGCTTTGGGCCCGCGATAAAGAGATAATTTTGAAATGGATGGTCACATTTTACAGTGGGGCCACAGAGGCAAGGAATGTAGAACACAGTAATTACAAGTTTGGTCTTGATAAAACACTCTCCATCCTGTTTAAGTCAGCAGAGGTTACCGTGCTTGGATCTCCACTTTTTAATTGGTTTTGGACTTGGGTTTGCAGAAGCAGAGGTGCTTGTTCAGATTAAAAAGTTCCTGGGGAGCTGTGTGCCAAGGGGTGAAGCTGGGAGGCATTTGGGGTTTTTTGGGGGACTTTTTTGTGGCTTTTTTTTTTTTTTTTGCAGAGCTTCCCAAAGCCCCAGTGCAAAGCAGCTGCCTCCAGAGCGATGTGTTTTCTGTAATTGTGTCTGAGTTCTAAAACATCATCAGAATTTTCATATTTAGTTCCCGGGTCTCTGCAACATTCCATCTTTAAAGGAAAGATCAGGCAGAATCAGGAGAGAAAACGTGAGAGAAGTTTTAAAATAGAAATAGGTGTTTTGAAAAACATCTTTAATGACTTTACTGCCTTTTGACAAATGTTTGTAGTCTTGACAAAACCAGAGTTATTTATTTAAAAGCAGGGGAAGTCCCTCTGCTCCCCGAACCCCATCGTTTAACAATAAATGATGCTTTTGCTGATAAATTGCTGTCTTTATGCAGACTAGGAAATGAAATAAGACATGATGGCTGAAGGCAGACAAATGCTCCACTGTCTAATGTTCCCTTGTACTGTCATCTATTTAAAAATAAATAAATAAGGAGACAGTGCCACGTTCCCCAGGTGGAATTTTCAAGCAGGTTTTCAGTTGCTGCTTTGATACTCTCTTTTCTTTCCTCCCTCCCTCCGTCCTCCTCTGAGATTTCCCTGTTTTCCTTTCCCTTTAGATCAGAAAGGGCAGTGGCTGAGTGGGTTCTTCGACAACGGTTCGTTCATGGAGATCATGCAGCCCTGGGCACAGACAGTCGTGGTGGGGAGAGCAAGGTGAGTTCTGAGGGGTGTTTCAGACAACTGTGGAAATCAGGTTTTGGTTGTGCTTTGCATTTATGTAGAGCACAACATCCTCTGATTATTTATTTTTCTATATATGTGTGCCTATGTCTGTCTAGTGGAAGATGTCCCTGCCCACAGTGGGGATTGGAATGAGATGATCTTTAAGGTCCCTTCCAACCCAAACCATTACATGATTCCATAATTCTGTGATTTAAAGGCTTTTAGGCCCCTGTGCCAGGGGGTGGAAATCAATGATTTGGCAAAGCCAGAAGCTGCTCTGTCCAGGCCCACGCTCAGCTTTGCTTGCAGTTCCTTCCTTCTGACAAATTCCAAGTGGCTTTGGACTCTCACACAGCAGGGATATATAACACAAATGAAACAGACTCCTTTCAAAAGCAGTGGCACTTTGAAAAAAAAACAAATATGAATGTATTCTTCTGGGATTTTTACTGTAAGTGCTGCCAAAACTCATCTCTTGTATGTATGTTTGGAATATGTGTGCTGTTGGCTGTAAATTGTCTTTTATTATTCTATGGCAACTTGTCCAGGGACACACTATAAAACAAGATGTAGCATCTTCATGTGCTGGCCTGATAAAATTTATATGAAGTATTATGGAAAACAGAAGTTGTTTTGAGCTGTTTTCAAGTTCAATAAATAACTGTAATACTTGGATAAAGATGTTCTTTATTAGGTCACATGGGCCCTAATACAGAAGTTATAAGTTACCGATTTAAGACGGCTTCTGCAATTACGGGGTTCCAGCAGACTCTTAATCATAGGGAATGGGAATATTTCCAGCCCCTCAGTGCACATGGGCCCTGTCTCTTCCCTGCCTGTACGTGTGTCATCCAGCCTGGGGTGGCTGAGGAGGGAGTGTGGGCTCTGCTGGGACTCTGTCCTGGGAATGTGGAGGCAGCAGCAGCAGCAGCAGCGCCGTGGCTTTTGTGGGAAGGGGCGGTTGGATTCGGTGTCAGTACCAAAATCTGGGTGGTGGCAGGTGAAGGGTGGTGTGGAGACATGGATGGATCACTCAAAATTTGGGTTTGGTTTATTGTATATAATTTCTAGTGAGGAATGTGCCCATTTTTAGTGCCCAAATTTGTCTTTGAGAACTGTGACCTGTCCTCTGGCATCCTGCAGCCACTAGTTTCTGCTCTTCCAAAGGCCAGAACGCTGCCCCCACTGTTTGATTTGTCTCTCCTGGGTATTTGGATGCAAATTGGAAAAACTATCTAGTTGAGTAAGAGTTGAAACAGGAATTCTGTTTTGCCTCCCTTGCTCCCAGGCTGGGAGGGATACCTGTAGGAGTAGTTGCCGTAGAAACAAGAACGGTGGAGCTCAGCATTCCTGCCGATCCTGCAAACCTGGACTCGGAGGCCAAGGTGGGTTGAACACGTGCTCTGTTCCTTGTTTGTCCTCTGCAGATGTCTCTGTGGAAGAAGCACTTGTTTGGGTGGGATTTTCCCCCCAAAATGGGGCACAGATGGGTAGCCATTCCCTGGTGAGGTGGCAGTGCCTGGCAGCTGCTGGGAGGGGTGCCTGGACTGTCACGTTGGCCATTCCTGCAGGAGACACGTTCCCCAGCACTGCTGCTTCCCTTAGGACTCAGGGGAGGTGCAGGGACAAGGGCCCAGGAGATGTGACAAGCAAAAATCACTTCCCTGCTCACTCACTGTCACCAGAGGGTTTCATGGGCTTCCTCTCTGACATTTTGCTTTTCCTCTGCCTGATTTCACAGCTCTGGCCCTGCCTCATCCCTTTGGGGTTTTTGCCATCCTTTTCTTTGTCTTCTTCTTCTCCCCCTCCTTACAGCAGCTGTAGTGTCAGGCTTTCCATACCATCTCTGTTCTAAGTTATTGAGGATTCTCCTGTTGATGTTGGTGACAAAAGGATTGTCCCAATTTTTCCATGGCCAGGCAGGTCCCATCCATTCCACGTGCCACATCCCTCGTTGTTTATCCCCCATCGCAGCTCCTGTTGAATCTGTGCCCGTGTTTTTCTGCCAGCTCTTACACGAATGTGTTCCAAGGCTCAACAGTGGGTTTTCCTTCCCCACAGATAATCCAGCAGGCTGGTCAGGTGTGGTTCCCTGACTCTGCCTTCAAGACTGCCGAGGCCATCAAGGACTTCAACAGGGAAGGGCTGCCCCTGATGGTCTTTGCCAACTGGAGAGGTTTCTCTGGTGGAATGAAAGGTAACCAACACTTTGGATCCTCTTTGGTGTGTCCTGGAGGGTGGTTTGTCTTGGCTGCTCAGGGCACCACGCAGTGCTGCTTTCCATTTTGTGGAGTGCCAGGAGTGTGAGATCACTGCCATGGAATTTAAAGAAGTTAAAGATGAGGGCCTCTTACCTGTGTGTGGCAGCTCATAAGCACAGGAGAGAACTTCCAGGGGCACTGATGTGCTGGAAGTTCCTGCTCTGGAGGGCTCACAGGGTGACAGAGGCTGTTGGGCTCTGCTGTCTCATTAGAAGGTCACAAAGCCAAGCCTTTGAGTTGGGCAGATGCAAAGATGGGAGGTGGCAAATGTGGCAAAATTATTTCCTCTGGAAAATACCTGTTACCTTTCAGGGTGGATTCTGCTCCATGTGCTGCTGCTTTCTCCCTTCATGACTTGCTTTCCCAACCACACAAGAAATTGTGTGGTTATTTATTTATTTATTGACCTTATTTAGACCTTAAATATTATTTTGCCTTAAAATGTCAGATCTAGCTTTGCCAGTGCCCTTTGCTGGGTTCCTCAGAAACTGAGTTTAGCTCTGGAGTTGGGACAAGGAGCCCAAGGTGGAACAAGGCAGCACAAGGATGTTAATATTTGTATGACATCTCCCAACTTACTCCACCCCAGCTGGGAGGAGGAGGAGGAGGAGGAAGAGGAGGGAAGGCCAGAGCCATTGCAGTTGGCACCTTGCTCCCTGCCTTTTCCTGCCTCTTGTTTGCTGGTGGTGTCTCCTGACACTCTCTGCGTCCCTTGGGGAGTTGTTTGCAGTTTTGGTTTCAGTGCTGGCTGGGGATTATGCAGGGAGGGAAAATAAACAATTATGCCACCCCTCAGTGCACACAAACACACTGCCAGGAGCCGACTGCACTGTGGGTAAAATGACTCCAAAATTGTGTGTAATGAGTAGGAAAAGATTAGAGACAGCTCTTGCTATGCTGAAAATTGACATTAGTGGAGGGGGAGGAAAAAAAAAAAAGAGGGGAAAAAAATACACCCCCCTTCCCCAGTGGGCCTGGGAGGTCTAATTCCCGCTGTAAAATAAATAAATAAAGCCATAAATAAGGGCTGCTCGCGGTGCTGGTGCCGGCGGTTTCCCTGACCAGCTCTCTCTCTGACCAGAAGGCTCTTCAGCATAATGCAAAATTAAATTATAAAAAAAAATAAAAAAAACCTGGCTGGAATATTTAGATGGAGGAGCCATTTGGCGGGGGTTTATTTGGGTTGAACCGGCGCTGACCCGCGACAGGGGGGGACGTGAAGCGTGAAATTCACTGGAAATTAGCACCGGGGTCCTGGGCTCGGCAGGGACCCTCTGAGAGGATGCAAATCCCACCCCCCCCCCGACATTCAAGCGGGGGCTGCGGGGTCACCCACGCTCGGGGCTTCCTCTTTGACTTATTATTTTTGCCTGTAAATAACAATAACAATAAATAATAATAATAATCATAATAATTAATCGGAGAGAAAAGACCGGTTTGAATCTCAGAGCCCCTGAAGGGTGGTGGGGTTTTGTGTGCCGGGGGTTTGGGAGGGGGCACGGTGTGTCTGAGCCAGCACTGCCTGGTGTTCACCTCCAGGTCCCATCTGATGATCCAGCCAAGCTGATGAGATCCGTTCCAGCTTGGGAGGTTTAGGGCGCGTTGCCCGGCACGGTGGAGATGCACGGAGCTGCCTGCAGCCTTTCCCAGCACGTGTGCTGCTCTGAGGGACAGTATTTACACACGGGGTGTGATGATAAGAGCTTCCAGCAGATCTGGGGGTCTGTGTGGGGTGGACACTGATGCTCAGAGGACAGGACAGAGCTCTGTGAGCACTCCCTGCCCTCCTGCAGACCCCACACTGCTCTGCTGGGGCACTTCTGCAGCATCTCCACCTTGCAAGGGGCTTATTAAGAGCTTATTAACATCTTAAAATGTTTGTGGTGTTCTCGGCTCGGGATGGTGATGGAAGTGTCTGGGGTTAGTTTTAAACACAGTGAGTATGTTAAGTTACAGTAAGTTTATTCAGTCTGCATCCTGCCAAGGCACTGGAGCACAGAGCACCGGGCACCACAGGGCACTCACCACCTGCAGCAGGTAAAGCTGGTGCTCTGTTCTCCTTTGTAAGAGTGGAGAGCGCAGCAGAACTGCAGGCAGCTGTCCCAGTATGGCAGATATTTTATAGTTTCACACTCAGATGCAGTTCTGGGATGAATCAGGGAGGCTGTGTGTTCTGCAGATCACATGTGGGCACCACTGGCAGGTGGTCTTGGGCTGTCTTTGCAGGATTTGTATGATCCTTATCAGCTGTACTTTTATTTCTTAAAAACAGGCATTTTGTGGATTTCCACTCAAAGTGCAGGCAAATTGAACAGTTGAGACTTAACTGAATACAGAACCGTAGGGTTGTGAAGTTCCACCTCTGAAAGGCTGATCCTGAAAGATCTGTAGGCACAGAAGTACTTACCTGACCACCTGATGGCACCTGGTAAATAAAACACTTCCCCAGTAAAGCCTAAGGAGATTTGGAGCTCTGAGAAAGCACCGAGTTCCCCCAAGTTCTCTGCTCCTCCTCCCTCCTCTGCCCTGTTCAAACACGTAGTGCTGCTCTTTTCTGCACTTCACCTGAGTAAAATATATATACCCATGGCAGGGGTGAAAAATGTATTGCTAATTACACAATTATTTTATTATGTAGCACTAGTAAAAAATGTCTAGTAAAGAATTAATTCAGTTAAAATAATTTGAATCAAGCAATTATTTTCTTAACACTGGAATTAGCTGAAAGTACTTCAAGTGGTTTATTACTAGCACTACATAATAAAATAATTGTATAATTAGTAATAAATTTGTCACCCCTTTTGAGTCTCTTTCTTTGCTCGGGACAAAGGGAAAGGTTGGAGTTTTGTTTGGTTCTCAGTCCCCACTGTCTCTGCCAGGATTTATATTTATTCCCAATTAGAGGGGATAAATTGTTCTTCTCTTTGTCAGAGTTTGATATCTCTTAAATAACATGAAATTCCTTTGCTTGGGTACTTGGACAATGACCTTGGAAATGGAGAGATCACATCAGTGCTAATATATATAGATATTATATATATACATACACCCCACACATATTTTATATATACCTCTCTCACTTGCTCTATATATGTTAGTGTGAATATATATATATCTGTATATTTATATAATATAAAAGAGTGTATTTGTGTGTTTCCCAAAGAGTCAAAAGCTTAATTATGTTCATGTTAATGCTTAACACTGAAATGGGGGTAAAAGGACAAGGGGACCTTGGCTGGAGTCTCGTTCCTCCCCAGAAATGGTGGTTTTCTCAAGCGATAGAAGGATTTTAGATGAATAAAAATCTCAGTCTTTTCAGACTGTTTGTTACAGCAGCAGGTGTGGGAGATGTATAAATGGAGCTCCTTATTTTTCCTGCTCTCTGCACTGGTGTTTTAAAAAATTGGGGCAAACTGGGAGGGTCCAAGCAAAGAAGCAAAATGATGAAGGGGGTTGGGACAGTGTCCTGGGAGAGATGAGGGATGGATTCCTGTAGTGTCTAAGGAAAAAAAAACCACTGAAAAGCCTCCTGCTATTTGTAGTGAGCCTGAAGGAGCGGAGAGATTATGCAGGGTATGGGACAGGGGGTAGTAACATGGAATTAATGGGGAAGGAGGGGAAGTTTGGCTGAGCACTGAGGAAAATCTCATCTATTTGGCTGTGGAAATGCCCCTAAAGAAGCAGTAGATTTATTGTGTGGGATTCCTAAACGGAAGCTCTCAGAAGCACTGGGGAAGAACAGTCCTGTGTGAACAAAGAGATGGACTAGATGATCCTAATAACTATTTTTCATTTCTTGTATATTCGATTTAATACTTCCATATATAATTATATGTAACAAAATATATATATATATTCAAGAGTGCCTGTTTCCATTACAAACTGTATCCATTAGAAACTACATCATCTCATGGAAATTCTTTTGCCTTCCCCTTCTGTCTTTTATTTAAATCACCTTTGGGGCTGATATTTTCAATGTAGTGTCTTTACACAGTGGAGTTGTTCTTATTAATTTTGAGCAAAATGCCTTAAACAAATTCTAATGGAAGAAGAGCAGAATTCTGCTTCCCATCCCTCCCCACACACATTTTTACGAAGATCTGGGAAAGCTCTGCTGCTGTCAGGTGCTTTTTATGCAGATCACATGAGCTGTGGGAGAGGTGTAGGGCAGTGAGTCTGAAATTGGGCAGCTGTGCTCGTGTTGAGTGCAGAAATTCCCGGCCCTGACTTCCCGAACTGCAGGAATTCTCACTGGATTGGCTGGGAATGAGGGGTGGATCATCTCCAGGGCACCTGGTATAGAGGGGCTGGTGTGAGCTGAGGACCTGCAGCCCTGGGAGTGCATGTAGTTTCATGGGAAGTCACCAGACTGGATTTCCAGAGTGGAGGTCCCGTGTCTGGGAGCAGGAATGGTGTGGGAATATCCTGCAGGCTGGAGAGGGACTTTTTTTCACAAGGGCTTGCAGTGACAGGACAAGGGGCAATGGCCTTAAGCTGAAGGAGGGTAGATTTAGATTGGATTTTAGGAAGAAATTCTTTACTGTAAGGGTCGTGAGGCCCTGGCACAGGTTTCCTAGAGAGGAAACCATCCCTGGAAGTGTTCAGTGCCAGACTGGATGTGTCTTGGAGCAACCTGGGATATTGGAAGGTGTCCCTGCCCACGGCAGGGGGTGGAACGAGTTGGGCTCTGAGGTTCTAACTAAACCATTCCGTGATTCTACGATTCTGTCATCTCCTTTCTCAGCCCAGCAGCTGCAGTTGTAGCAGGGGTGGGGAGAGCTGAACAGTGGTGTTTTTGCCTGCTGTGACCTGCTGGGCAGGAGCAGCGCCGTGCCGTGACCTCGGGCGCCGTGTCCTCTCTCCCCAGACATGTACGACCAGGTGCTCAAGTTCGGTGCCTACATCGTGGACGGCCTGCGGGAGTACCGGCAGCCCGTGCTCATCTACATCCCGCCCCAGGGCGAGCTCCGGGGGGGCTCCTGGGTGGTCATCGACCCCACCATCAACCCGCGGCACATGGAGATGTACGCGGACCGCGAGAGCAGGTACGGCCCCTCCCGCCCGGCACGGCCCGCTGGGAGGCAGGGCAGCCTCGGAGCCTCCCAGCCTGCTCTGGCACTTTGTCTGATGACCTCAAAGTGCCCTTCTTTTCTCTCTTGCCATCGCTGCTCAGAGGGGGGATCCTGGAGCCGGAGGGGACGGTGGAGATCCGGTTCCGGCGGAAGGACCTGGTGAAGACGATGCGGAGAGTGGACCCCGTGTACATCCGGCTGGCCGAGCGCCTCGGTACGTCACCAGGGGGGCTGGTGGTGGGAGGGAGACCCCAAAAAGGGGCGCTGAGGCATTGGATCGAATTCCTGATCGTTTTTATTTACTGGTGTCTGAGCTGGGAAGAAACCAGACGAGACCAGCTGCGTGTGAGGAGATTCCTGTGTTTAGCGTACCTAGGGTATGGGTAAATAGTGTCTTTTTGTACTGATTTCTTTTTTTTAGTTCTGTTTTATTGACTGGATCTCACAACAGACCCTTACTACAGATGCTTGAGTGCAGTTTCCTTCCCAGCAGTTGGCTCAGCTCACTGAAACCTCGTAGGCCAAACCTTCCGCTGGTGTCCTTCTGTGCAACTAAGGATCTGGTCAAGGGCATTTTGGGCTGCTGGTCTGCCACTGGGTGTCTGAGGCAGTTTGCAGCAGCGATATCTGTGTGCTCCTGGGTTTCTAGGGAATCAGGGCTGTTCTCCTGCTCTCTGTGCACAGGGGGTGCTGTGCAGTGCTTGCCATGCCTTCCACTCCGAGTGATCCCACCCAGCAGCCCAAAATACAGAGTGCTCAGCAAAATGCACTTAATATCAGATATGTCCTCTCTCAGGGGAATGGGCTCTTTAAATAGTTCTTTACTAGCTCTTACTGTAAGAGTGTAATCTTGCAGAGCCTCCTTTTCCCTCCAAAATTGACTACATTTCAGCGGTGGGAGAAGCGTGCGACGTGGGTATGGTTTGAATTTATAAAGCCTTTTGGGATCCTTCAGGAGGAAAAGTGTTCTGCAAATGACTGATAAATCCTGGCTATTGCTGCAGTTACGTTTTATTATTTGGCTTTTTTTTTTAATTTATGGCAGGGCAACAATTTGTATACAAAACAACCCTTCTGATGCACTTCAGGAGGAGAATAATAGTGGTGGAGGGTGAGGGGGTGCTGGGATCAGAGGTCTGGCTGCAAAGCAGTTTTACCAAGGGCTTTGATTGCATCCAAGATATTTTCTCTCTTTTTTAATGATGGTATTTTGACTCTCTGTTTTCTCTCCCTGTGCTGATTGCTTTCTGGGCAAGAGGCAGGTTAGCAGGCTGAGTTGTGCAGAGCAGCACAAGGCAGCAGTTGTATCCGAGTTCTGATCTTGCTCACGTGCATGACGTGTGAGAGGGGACACGGATACCCCATGGATGGATGTGTTCTGTCTGTGTCTGCTGGTGGGCAGCTGATGGAGGGGGACCGAACTGTGGCCTTCCAGTACCTGGAGGGAGCCTGCAAGAAACATGGGGAGAGATTATTTGCAGGGGCCTGGAGTGACAGGACAAGGGGCAGTGGCTTCAAACTGACAGAATAAGTTTAAATTAGACGTTAGGAAGGAATTCTTCCCTGTGAGGGTGGGGAGGCCCAGAGAAGCTGTGGCTGCCCCATCCCTGGAAGTGTCCAAGGCCAGGTTGGACAGGGCTTGGAGCAACCTGGGCTAGTGGAAGGTTGTGGTGGTTTAGACCCTGGCTGGGCAGTGTCCCTCTGGGAGCAGCTCCGTGTCTGACACAGGGGAGCAGCTCTCTGGGAACGGAGCAATCAGATGTGTGGCTGGGCAAGGGAATGTGCTGAGCAGTCAGCTGGGGCAGTGCAGATAAATGGCCCTGCACAGCAGCACTGCTGCTGGGAGTGTTTCCCTTCACCTCACCATAAACCCACTGCCTGTGCCGAGCAAACCAAGCCACTGCCTCCAAACAGAGCCCGTGGCTGCTGGATGGATCCGTTCCCAGGATGGATTCCCAGGAGCCATCTGGACAAAGGCAGGTGCTGGAGTGTGTAAATCCTGAAGTGGTGGAGGGATGGGGAGCAGAGCATCACCCTCATCCCTGTCCTGTTTCACTGTCCTGGATCCCACCGGTGGGACCTGTGCAGCATCACCAGAAAAAAAATACAGGGAGAAAGATGGGATAGAGTTTTCTGCCAACGCTCTCAAATGCCGTGTGAGGAAGCAGGAGCCTGTTCAGGGGTTTTTTCCTCCTCTTCCTCTACAGGGTAATTACTCCCAGCAAACTCCATACACTTTAATTAAAATGACTGCAACACAAGAGCAAGTCACTTACAACTGTACATACCGAGAGCTCTAAAAGCTTCAGTCACTGATAAGCATCTCCCTGAGATGGATCGTAATTGCTCCCAGCACCGGGTGATCATTGCCGTTGTTTTGCCACTAATTCCAGCAGGAAAGACAAGATTGCAGGACACACTGAATTGCATAATTTTTTTTCTTTTTTTTTTTTTTTTCCTTTTTTTTTTTTTTTTTTTTTTTTTTTTTTTTTTTTTTTTTTTTTTTTTTTTTTTTTTTTTTTTTTTTTTTTTTTTTTTTTTTTTTTTTTTTTTTTTTTTTTTTTTTTGCTGGTTTTCTTTCTGGCCAATTTAAAATTTGTCAAAGTCGGTCTTCTTCTGGATCACTGCCCTTTGATATTTCGCGCACTCCATTTGCCACAAACAAGCCGCAGGGCCGCGGTTCATGCTGACTCCAGCAGAAGCAGAGAAAGCTCCATTTATCTTACACTGCCTGCTGAATTCTTACTCATTAGCTGGGGGTTCACTGCCTCTCTTTAACCCCTGAGTGGCTGTCATCCCTCCCGGAGCTGCTGGAGAGCGGGAGAAGGGAGATGCTCTCCAGCGGTGGCTCGGTCGGGAGATGCCGGGGTTGGGCTTGGCAGTCGGGGAGTGGGGAGAGCAGGGAAGGCTGGCAGATATTGAATAATTTGACATAAATCTGTTCATTATCAATTCTCCAGCACGATTGCTGAAATGTTTATTAGCCCCGTGGTTTATTAAAGTGTCACTCAGAGTTGGGCTCTTGCAACCGGCGTGGAGCAAAGGGCAGGGAGAGAGAGGATGGCCCTGATCCTGCCCCAGAGCACCTTCCCACATGGGGTAGGTGTGCAAGGAGAGCAGGGATCACCTAGAAATGTGGGAATGATGCAGACTGGGAGCCTCGGGCCAGAGTTAAAAATACAGAGATTCCATCGTATTTGTTTATTACAGCGAGGCTAAAAACATGTGGGAGTGGGATGGAAAGCAGTGATGTCAGGCAGCTTCTGGGCAGGGTGTCAGAGGCACAGATAATGGGTGCAAAAACTGCCTGGAATGTGAATGAAGGGAATGGCAAAATGGCTGCAGGTAGAGCAAAGATTGGATATTGCCTTTCCATGTTTCTCCTACCAGGTATTCATCTGGAAGGGAAAGGGCAGCATCCCCTCACCTGATACATGTTGTAATGGTGTGAACATCCTCCTTGGCTGATCCTCTGAAGTGTTGCCTGTGTGCTGGCCTGCATTTTTAATTGTATTTATTTAATTTATTTAAGTTCCTGACCAGTCACTCTGCATCCAGAATTGTTCTTAAGTTACCAAATGATGAGTGAACACTCAAGCAGTGAACACTCAACACTTCAGGCACAGCAGTTCCCCTCTGAAAATAAACATCTCGGGGTGCAGGACCAGACCTGGCCCTGACTGACCCACCTGGTGAGGGCTGTGCTGTGACTGACACAGCCTTGTTCCCTCAGTGGCCAAAAGCTTCCATCCCATGCCCTGTCTCATTCCAGGCTTTAGCTTGGGAGGTCGGGTTGGAGTTCTGAAGTCTGGTAATTCTATTTTGGGGCTGTGTGTTTGCTTATTGTTGTAATTACTCAAAACCCCCCTTGTTTTCTTCAGCAAAAACTTAGAGAAATGCTGCTGTTGCAATTCCGTCTCTCATGGAGTTTTGGACAAACCCAGTCAGGTTGTAACTTTATTTTTTAGGCAGTGCTGGTTTCAGTAGCTGCTTCCATGTGCAAGTGCTGCTGCATTTAAATTGGTGTTAATTCAAAATTCCGAGGCTCGAAGAGCAAGCGCTGCTTTCTGTCAGCTCCTCCACGATGGTTGGCGTCTGGGATATCCTCCCAGGAGGGCTGTAGATAGGAATTTTTTGGAATTACCTCCCTGCCACCCTTCACCTGTTTGGATTTGAGACCTCAGGAGCGAAGAGGGGGAAAGGACAGGGGTGGGACATCACCCGGTGCCGCTGTGCGAGGATATTTCAAGCCTGTGCCATGAGCATGTGTGACCTTCACTGGCTGTTCGTGCTGCACCTTTATAACATAAATCCTGCTGAATATTTAGTGAAGCAATTACAAGCCATCTCATTTAAAGAAACAAGAGACAATCCAAAAATGCCTGTCTCTCCGGGGACGTGAGTGGCTCTGAGTGACCTTCCCTCTCCCCTCTGGAGGGGCTCCCTCCAGCTGGGGTGGGAGGGTATTGCCTGGGCAGCTTTGCTGAATTTCATAGAATCCCAGGCTGGTTTGGGTTGGGAGGGACGTTAAAGCTCATCTCATTCCACCCCCTGCCCTGGGCAGGGACACGTCCCACCATCTCAGGGTGCTCCAAGCCCCGTCCAACCTGGCCTTGGGCATTTCCAGGGATGGGGCAGCCACAGCTTCTCTGGGCAACCTGTGCCAGGGCCTGCCCACCCTCACAGGGAAGGAAAAAATTGTGTCTGGGTAGAATTTTGTCAAAGACAGAGGAAGAGAAGGTGAGATCCAGGTAAAAGGATCCCAAGGCACCAAGGATGGGTCACACCTGGTCTCTGTGGTGGCAGGTTGGGTTTGCCCAGGTCTTTGAGTGCTTGTTTGAGGAAGAGGCAGGAAAATGGACAAGAAGTGCTTGGCTGTGCTGAGGGTGAGGGAGCAAACCCCACCTTGGAACAGCTTAGGAACCATAAACAACCACATGGACTCAGCAGCTCCCTGGCTCTCTGCAGTCAGAGGGGACTTCCAGTGACATTCCTTGAAGTCATTTTGTTTAACCTGTTAAAGTGGCCATATTTAAAAACCCCACTCTGCTTCTGAAGGCTGTGGGAAGCCCTGATCCAGGCTGTGGCAGCTGGATGGGGAGGCTGGAGTCACCCCATGGGGAGATGGCAGAGAGGGGACGATGGGGACAGGCAGGCTCGAGCCACCAGCTTCCTCCAGGAAGCATTTGGGGATAAATACCTCCTGTATGGATGCATCTAGGAACATTTTAGGTTAAACGTTTCCTTTGTGAGATTTTAAACCAGGCTTTGTTGGTTTAACTGTGTGTGTTTGTGCAGGGGGTTTTGGTGAGCCTTGGACTCTCCAAATCTTTCGGGTACCTCGAAGTTGCCGCTTCCCCAGGGGGTTTCTCCAACTTGTTTAAGGCAGTTTTGCTACTGAATGAAAAAGAAAAGACAGTTCTGCAGAACAAAGAGGCCTTGGTGTGCTCACCACCCAGGGTGGGCTTTGGAGGTGCTGGGAGCAGGATGAAGATGTCACACGGCCTCTTCCGATCGCTCCGGGATGATCCCGGCACCGTCCACAGGGACAGCCGTGGAGGCTGCAGAGCAAACCGCAGTCCAGGATAAATGTGACGCCTCATGGCACTTCCAGAGCTGCCCTGGAGAGTGTCCTGTGCTGCCTGCCAAGTTGGCAAGGTCACCCGTGTTGTTTCTTCCTTTGAATTGCCGTGGAGCCCCACCTGCGAGCCATTCCCTCCTCTTGGAATGTGGCTGTCTCAGAGAGCTGCTTCTTTTGTTTCCCTATTGATTAGCAGCCAATCCATACCTAGAGGTCTATAATGTTCCTATGATTTAAACTTGAACAGTTTCATTAACTGTCAAGTACCTTTAGAGCAAAGGAATCCCATATTTTAACTCCCCTCTCCTTGCCAGGGTTAAGATTTGTGGAAGGAGACCTCTTTTTTTTTTTTTTTTTTTTTTTTTTCCCCTCCACGAGAAATAAATAAATAAACCCCCAGCTTTCTGAAAAAAAACCCTGAGGCCTCAAGATCTGACTAGGAAAGAAAGAAAACCATTCCCAGATATTTAATTGTACAGGGGGCTTACGGGATTGATCGAGAGCTTAGCTTTTTACAATAGTCCAGTGAATAAGAAATGCTCCTGACAAACGATCGATGATGGGATAATCACTCTTTATCCCCCCTCCTCATTGTTACCTTCTTTCTTCCAGGAGAACAGGGTTCAGAAGTCAAAAATCTTTATAGACGCTGCTTTTAAATTAAGCAGAAAATAGACATTGACATATTTGTTAATCTCACCTAAATCATTACTGGGCCTGGCTGGGTGGACTCTGGGTGGCAGAGGCCGGAATTCACGAGCGGTGCTGCCTTAAGTGCATGTATTGCCATTAAAACCGGGGAGCCTGGCAGTTTAACGTGGATAAATATAGATAATTTTTTATTCTGAAGGTTATAAGGGGAGCTTCTCTTAATTAAAACCTTCTTACTCGCATTCGAAAGGTTAGGTAACATTTATATTGGCGGGCGCAGGAAAACATTCCTTCCCTGGAAAGGATCGTTGTCTGGATGGCCTGTGGCTTGGAAAAAAAATTAGATATATGTTCGTGTGTGTGAGCAAGAGACTGGGGTGCTCAGGCCAGGGGGGGCTCATCCCTTTGGAGCAGCAGCCCTGGGTCGTGGTGTCGGTGGGGATGAGCCGTGGAAGTGCACGGGAAGAGCAGGAGCATCGTGCAGATTCAGTGGGATGCTTCCCCCAGGACGCTGTCTCAGCTTCCAGGTGTGGTTTAGAGGCTTTCTTGGAACAGATTAATATCTGATCTTCATGCCTAGAAGCCTGTGGTGGACTTTTCTTGTGTGAATTTGCCTGATCACCTTCTGTGAGCCCGTTTGGGTGGGGCGACAGCGAGTTGTGCCGTTTGATTTTGCACTCTGTGAAGGCGTTCCCTCGTGGTGGCATTTTTGTAAAGCTCCTGCCCAGTGGTTTAATCTGTTCTTGTTGGGCTGGGATTGCTCTGGCTTCCTGCTGTGATGCCAGAGCCCCTGGAGTGGGCTTCCAGCAGGAACCAGCCTAAAGGAGAACTTGAAATGTGGAGGTGGTTTCACACCGCCCGTGTTTCTCGCTAAATGAACTGCGTGTTGGGACATTATTCTTTTTTAGGAGTAAGTCCCGTAAATGTCACTTAATTGATGGCTCAGATCATTGGCATTTAAATGCAGCAGAGTTTCCATGGTGAAAACACCCTCAAAGCTCTTGCCTGAATATCCGTGGCAGGAAATCAGAGATGTGACTCAGACACTGCCGGGCACTGCTGGGATCTGTCCTGGACCGCCTGGAGCTGCATCCCTGCCCCTGCTGTGCTCCTCCAGGTGTCTGAGGTGTGGCTGTGGTTGCAGGTACCCCCGAGCTGAGCCCAGCTGACAGGAAGGAGCTGGAGGCCAAGCTGAAGGAGCGGGAGGAGTTCCTGCTGCCCATGTACCAGCAGGTGGCCGTGCAGTTCGCTGACCTGCACGACACGCCCGGGCGGATGCAGGAGAAAGGGGCCATAACCGTGAGTACCCAGAGCCTCCCTGGGGATGTGTCTGGAGGGTTTGGCCCAGGGGAAAGGACGGTCTCCAGTGGTACCACAGACAACCCTCTGCCCCAGGGCTGTTGCCACCCTCTCCGTGGTTTGCTGGTCCCAGGACCTCGTGTGTTCCAGCACCTGAACCTGCTCCGTGTCCACGTGAGACCGCACACTCCAGGGGTTCACCAGCAGCTTGACCATGGCCAGTGAGATTTTTCTGGTCCCTGCCCCGTGGATGTGAGTGCCTCCCAGATGAGGCTGTGCTGCTCATTTGGGAAGCTCCATCTCTTTTTGCAGAAGGAAGGAGGTTTGTGGGAGGCAGAGGGGGCTTGGAGCAACTTTGACTAGTGGAAGCTCCCCCAAGGCAGGGGGCTGGAAGGAGATGAGCTTTTTAGGACCATTTTCCAACCCAAAGCTTTCTGGGATTCAATAATTCTGTGTAGTTCCTGGTGACCAAATGGTGTGACAGGGTGGAAGTCCTCGAAGCTCAGGCGTCTGAATCTCCACATTTCTCTTGTGCCAGGGGTACAACCAAGCACAGGATGAGTCCAAGCCTGTCCTTGCCTTTGGGAATAAGGAGTATTTATCCCTCCATGTAGATATTGTCCCTCACTCCTTCTCCCTTCTCCCCTTGTGTCTTGGGCAGGATGTTCTGGACTGGAAAACGTCCCGTACGTTCTTCTACTGGAGGCTGAGGCGGCTGCTCCTGGAGGACGTGGTCAAACGGAAGATCCACGACGCCAACCCCGAGCTGACGGACGGGCAGATCCAGGCCATGCTGAGGCGCTGGTTTGTGGAGGTTGAGGGGACAGTCAAGGTAAATGAGGAGCAGTTTCTCCAAGGCTTTTGTCCCTCCTGGGCTCAGGTTCAGGGAAGTTGTCCGTGGCCACCCTGTGCCCCCCTTCCCAGGGCTGCCATCACCTTCCTTCCCTCTGGAGCTTGGGGACGGTGGGAACAGACCACGGGGACCGTGGGGATTTCTTTATTGATTGTGCTGAGCCTGCAGTCTCTGGAGCTGCTTTTTGAGTTGGTTTTGTCACAAGCCTCTAATCTCAGTTCTGTTTTTTTTTTTTATTTATTTTATTTTATATTTCATTTTACTTCGTTTTATTTTATTATATGGGGTTTATTTTGTTTTATTTTATTGTTTTAATTGTTTTAATTTTTTTTTTTTTTTGGTTTAGTTTTAGTTTTCATTCTATTTTATTTTATTCCGTTTTTTAAAGTCCCAAACACTCAGGGGTTCCAGAGAAGGGGGGGAATGCTCTCTGGAGGGCAGCAGCCTTTCCAAGGTAGTGTCTGAGCGTCTCCAAAAGCGGGCAGCTCGTTAGCTAATACATTACACCAATCAAGGAGAGTTATCTTAAGCCACAATTAATCTGCTCCCTGGCATATGTTGATAGGGAAGCATCATGCTGTTTCTTAATTAAAAGCAAACGGATTAAAAATGATTAATAAGAGTATTAAATATTCTCCTAAACTAAAAGCTTTGGGATTCTTGGGTAAATGGAGCTTTACGCAGGTCTGCGACTGTATCGCAGCTTCCTGGGCTGGGGTTTTTTTTTCCCCCCTTTCCCTGGAATCTTCCTTTGTATGCAGGGAATGTTGCTGCATGGCAGGGGCAGAGCCAGGGAGCGAAGCCCGACGAGTTTAAAATCATAATAAGGAAAAACAATGAAATAAGCAAAATCTAGGAGTGACATCACTGGTTTGAGAGAGTGTTCAAGAAAATGAAATAATCCTGGTTTTTACTGAAGTGTGTCCAGGGCTGGGATGGGCCCTGCACCTGGGGCAGGAAGAAATTCCTCCCTAGGAGGGTGGGCAGGCCCTGGCACAGGATGCCCAGAGAAGCTGTAGAAGTGTCCAAGGCCAGGTTGGAGCAGCCTGGGACAGTGGAAGGTGTCCCTGCCCATGGCAGGGGGTGGCACTGGATGGGCTTTAAGATCCCTTCCAACCCAAACCATTCCATGACTCCAGAGGAATCTCACCTGTGGGTGTAACTGGGAAGGAGCTGATCCTGAGAGTCCCAGGGAAGAGGCAGACAAGTTCCTGGACTTGGGAAATTATTAATTAAACACGGAAATGAAGGGTGGGCAGTGAGGGGGTGCTCTGATTAGGCTGAGGGAGCTGGGGGGGCTTGACCTGGAGAAAAGGAGGCTCAGGGGGGACCTTCTGGCTCTGCAACTCCCTGACAGGAGGAGGGAGCCAGGGAAGGGAGGGAACAGTTGGACCTGATGATCTTAGAGGCTTTTCCAACCTTAATGATTCTGTGATTCCGTGATTCTGTGGCCCACTGGTGAGGCAGTGGGTGCCAGGGGAGTCTGAGGGGGCTCCAGGGGGTGCCAGGAAGGTGCCACCACGGCATGACGGCAACCAGCTCATTGTCATTCTGACTTTGACTTGGTTAGTGATAACAGAGAAGGATAGTGCACCTTTAAATGAGGAGCTTTGTGTTTAATTACCCAAATAAAATGACATAAATATGAATGAGTGCTAATGGCAGTACTTGCTTTTCCGGAAACCATTAACAAAACGATTCTTAAATGATTTGTAAAGAAAATGAGAGGAGAGGAGAGGAGCGAGAAGGCTATTAGGGGCTCACACACTCCTGAATTATTGCATAGTCAACTATCTAGCAAGTATCAGGTGAAATGATCTTGCAAAAGGCAAAAAGGGGGTTGTTGCTGAGGGTTTCAGACACCCCAGGCTGGTCTGCTGTGCTCACACCTGCCCAAGGGGCTGCTTGGCTGTATCAGGGATCCTGTGATGGCAGGGGGACACCAGCACCGGGTCAGTCTGGAGGTGATGGGGAGTCCCATGATGGTTTAGCACTGGGAGAAGCCCCAGATCAGCTGCATCTCAGGGTCAGTTGTGTCCCACCTGAGTTGGGGCAGCTGATCACGAGGGAAACTGGGATTTCTCGGGGACATGAATTCCAGGGGATTGATGCAGCTCGTTTGGCTGCAGCACTGGCCAAGGAACCACCTCCTTGGTTCCTTTCTGTCATGTTTATGGCAGGAGAGGCAAAAAAAACCCCCATGTTTGGATTTTTGCTAATTGTTATTTGTGTTTGTGGAAGCCCCTCTGAGTGGGAATCCCCAGCCAGGTGTGTCACCCCCAGCTGCCAGGGGGTCACATTTGGGGATCAGCGCGTGGGGAGCGGGCAGGGATGGCCAGGGCCGGGTCAGGGGCTGACCCTGTGGGATTTTGGCAGGCATATCTGTGGGACAGCAACAAGGACCTGGTGGAGTGGCTGGAGAAGCAGCTGACGGAGGAAGAGGGGGTTCGCTCGGTCGTGGAGGAGAACATCAAGTACATCTCAAGGGATTACGTCCTCAAGCAGATCCGGAGGTGAGGGCTGCCCCGGGAACAGGGATTTTGGAAATCACCTGGGAGGGGGAACGTGGGTGCCCTTGGCAAGTGCTGCTGGTGGGGTCAGGGCTCACTCCAGAGCTCCGGCCATCCCATGTCCCGGGGTCCGCACGCTCCGGACTCTCAGGATTCCAGTCCCGTGTGTCTGCCACCAGCAAGAGAAGTGGCCAAAGAGGGAGCAGAGCTCAGCTCTCACAGCTCACCCAGTGCTGTATCCCATCTCCCACAGCCCCATATTTCAGCCCCCCCCAGCCTGGCAGAGCCGTTGGATGCTCTGGAGATGCCGGGGCTGCCGTCATCACTCACCTCCCTCCTCTCCCCAGCCTGGTCCAGGCCAATCCGGAGGTTGCCATGGATTCCATAGTGCACATGACCCAGCACATATCACCCACCCAGCGAGCCGAGGTCGTGCGGATCCTCTCCACAATGGACTCTCCTTCCTCCACGTAAGAGCTGCCCGTGCTCCCCCTGCCTGGTGCCGGTGCCGCGGAGGAGGAAACCGGAGCCGCCAACTGCCCTTTGTGTCTCGGCTGCGCCCGCCACGGGGAGGCTCAGGGAAACGCTGCAGAAAGGGACAGGTTTCTTTTTTTCGAATCAGGCTGACCAGGGGAGGTGTGTCCTCTGGCCAGGGACATGAGGAAAATGTATAAACACAAGCGCCTGCGGAACTGAGTCACGGCTGTCCTGCTGTACCTTATTTATTGAACGGAGCGGGACTGGAGCGGCGGCGGCTCCGCCGGGCGATGAAGGTGCTCCGGTACCGCGAGGCCTTGGCACGGCAGGGCAGGGGCTGTTGGGTGACCCCCTCCCTCGGGCCCCTGCCTGCCTCCCCTCCCACCCCAGCTCCACGCTGACAAGTGCCAATGTCACCCCTGTCACCCGGGCGGGCTCTGCCTCGTGGGAGCCCCCTCGGCCCCGTCGGGGGTGATTTGTGTGTCACACGTCTGTCTCGTTTCTTCGGTAGCAGAAAACCAGCCTTCAGCCGCTGTGGCCAGGGCTGTCCCCGTGCCCCCAGGAGGCTCCTGGGCTTCCCAGGGCTGCGAAGGTGGCGGGGCAGGATTTTGGGCGCCGACTCCCCGCTCGCTTTGCCTTTGTGCCCAATTCCTTTAGAACAGGTCAGTGAACTGTGGGAGAGGGCCCTTCTGGGAGGAGGTAAAAGAAGAGACCAAAGTGCAGCTGCTCAGTGTTTTTGCTTTCCCTTCCCTGCTTGTTTTTGGTGGATAACGATGTGGCAGCCCCACTGTGGGTGCACTCGCTCTAAGTGCTCATCCCCTTCCTATCAGTAGCAGGAGGCAGATCCAGCCAGCTGGGGTGAGAGGGGGGAAAGGATAGAGCCAAATATCCCAGTGGGGTTAGAACTGCAGAAGGACATCTCAGTCTAAGGATCTGAGGAGCTTTTCTCCATCTCCCCTCTCTGCTCTGGAGCTGGAACGGAGCTGCCTGTGCTGGGCTGGTCCTGGTGCAGGCTGGGGAGGGGAAGGGACTGTCACTCACCTGGGAAGGTGGAAATGTAAAAACAGTTGGGTTGGGTAATCTCATTCCAGTGGTCAGGAATAACTGTCTGGGTGGCAGGTAAGGGCAGTGCTGGGGTGGCAGCAGCCCAGGGCCCCCCAGGCTGACCCAGCCAAGGCCCCCAGCTGCTTCCTACACTTTTGTTATGTCCATGGGCCTCCTGACTGTAGCAAAAGTTGCCTGTTACGAACTTGGTTTGGGCAGTACCGGGCTCACGCCAGTGATGGTCTGGGAAGAATTTTGGATTTTACAGTCCCTCCTCCAGTACAGCAGGAATCAGAAGGGCTGTTTTTATGAGAGAATGAATCAATGATGCTGCCAGTGCCTCTCACCTCTCCTTGTTTCCTTCTGAAGTGCAATGCAGCCCTTCTGCCTGTGGGGCCAGTGACTGGAGGTGCCACACGGGGCTCACAGCTCCCCTGCCCGTGGCCAGCGGAGCTCGCCCCCCTGAAGGACTCGCTTTTTCTTAATAGTGAAGAACCCTAATTTGATTTAAAAGACTTTTATTTTCCACTAGAGCCCCCTGAACAAGCCCCAAAGATGCTTTTGCTTATGCCAAGCTGGGCTGCAGCAGGACATACGGACAGAGAATGTCTCAGCCAGGCAGGACCACTCGGGGGGTTCCTCCTCCCCGTCACCAGGATTTCCTGCTGCTGGTGTCACCAGCCAGTCCCTTATCCAGGACACCTGCAGGTGTCATGGGAAGTGTCCCAGTGCCCACTGCCCCCATCCCTTTGGAGCAGCCCCCCCTGTGTTTCAGTGTTGCAGCACTGGCTCGGGCTCCACTAAATGTGGGGGGAAAGCAGCTCCAAAAAACCAGCTGTTGGGTAACATCAGTGCTGGGTGACATCAGGGTCTGTCACCGGCCCTGGGTGTCCTGGGAGGATGTCTGGACCTGCCAGAGCACTGTCACCTGTGCTGTCCCCAGGCCACCTGTGCTGTCCCCAGGCGTGTGGGTCGGTCACCGGGTGGGGAGACACCCCCTGGGTACAAACGGTTCTCGCTGGTGCTGAAGTATTTCACTTACCTCAATTTCTTTTAATAAAAAGAATGAATTACACCTCTGTTGCCAGGAGTGGAATCTGTCACCCCCTGTCCTGGGTACCCTGGGGTTGCTCTGCTTTCTCTGGGGCAAGAACGGGGGGTTTATGTGGGACCCCTCAAGGTCTGGGGGGAGGATGGAGCAGAAGCTCCTCAGGGTCTCGGCCATGCCCCTCACCTGAGCCCTCGGGCAGGTCCTGTTCCTCCTCCATGATTTATTGTCACCTTTATCATCACAGTGACTGGGACCAACAGGGAAAAACCGAGCCCTGGCAGCTGCTGCTGAGGTGGTGGGAGAACTTCAGGGACCCTCCCCCAGGGACAGCTGGACTCGAGGATCTTTAAGATCTTTTCCAGCCTCACTGGTGCTGTGACCTGCTCAGCAGGAGGGGAAAAGACCCACAGGACCCTTGGCCGAAGGGTGTCCCCTGGGAACCTGCTCAACCTTTTGGGAGGTCCCCACATGAAAGGTGAGATGTTAAATTTGCCCACATGAGCCAACACAACTCCAGCCATTCATTTCTCCTGCATTTCTCGAACCAGAACCCTGATAGTTAAATACGGGGTGGTGGGGGGACAGACCCTGCTGAACTCCAGAATCACATTTAAAACTCTTTAGCCTAAAATATCTACATATTAAAATGCCAAGAAAAGACGTACCAGAGCTGTAAGCTCTCCAAAGCCCAAGATCAAAGTGCCATCATCTTTTAATGTAAACCTTTTGTTGCATCAACAGTCTTAAGAGGGATGAGAGACATCAAAATAAAAACTGAGACAAACTGGGGCTTTGTAGCTGTTTTTTGTTTTAGTCTCTTCTCTCAATTTGGGCCATGAAATAGGTCAGCTCCATTACTGATCAGCCTTCCCACAAATATTTAAAACAAATTGAATTGCACACCCAATACCCATCACAATTACGCCAGGCACAATAACTAAATTAGCAATTCAACAAAATAATTGGAAATGCGATTCTCTCCATTCCAGAGCCTCCCCCGGGGCTTTGGCCGATCTATGGGGGGAAAACTCTGCTTTACTAATTCTGCAGCTAATTAGAGACACACTTGTAAATGAAGTTGTTTGTCTGAAAGTTGAAATTCTTCGCCGTGGCGGGGTTGGGGGGGAGAGGATTAACACAACCCTCTGTCCCTCCCTCCGCACACCCCGGGCCCCAAAACGCTGGGCCGTGTTTTGCTGAGGTGCGGTGCCCGTTTGTGGAGGTGATAATTAGCAGCTGTATCATGAATTAATAAAGAATTAATATTCTATTGGGGGGGGGGGATATCTCGCTGTTAATGGGCAGCATTAGGAAAAGCTGGTGGAAATCACCCTGGTTATGTGTGTGTGTGTGAACAGCTCCGAGGGCTCTGACCCTGCCGTGTCGGACACTCCGGACCTTCCAGGGACTGGGGGAGCTGAGCCGGACTGGGGACACTGGTAATGCAGAGCCCACCCTCCTCCTGTGTTCATGCACCCCCTCAGGAGACCCTCCTGCTGTCCCCAGGCTCTGGGACGAGCCACCACTGGCCACAGGCAAGTCACTGTGCTCCGATGGGTTGTTCCCCAGGGATTACACGGGCTGCACTTTTTCCTGCAGCACATTCAAATCCAGGCACGGGCCCATTTTCCTGCCGGGAATCAGGGGCTGCCCTTACCAGCAAGGTCAGAGCTGGAACGGGGCCTCATCCGCCGGCCCAGGTTCTCGCCGTGTCGCCACGACCCAGGTGGTGGTGGGGGGACAGGGGGGAACAGGCTGCTTAAACACTGATAAGTGAATTCAAAAGCGTGCTTAGTGGGGCTTGGGCTCTTATCTCCTCAAACAATGCCGACGAGAAGTTATCACATTTAAAGTGGTTCATATTACCCTTTTAACATTACAGCCAGAATGAAAATAGAAAAAAAAAACCCACGGAGTGCCCTGGTGCTGCAGCTGTAGAGGACACAGGAGTCAAACGGGAAGGGGGTGGCACAGCTGCAGCCACAAAGAGCCCAGAGAAACAAACCCTGAGCAGGGCAGGGACAGGGGGATTTCTGCTAAACCCCCTTAATGTGGGCACCGACAGCACGAGCAGCCCGATGCCATCCCACCGACACAGCTGATTTTCCTGCCCTCGATGCCTCTCAGAATTGTGGTTGTTAAACCCTGAGATTTTAATCAGAGCACAGGGCCCTGCTGCTGCTCAGGGCAGCGCAGGGACAGGTCAGCAGGTCAGAGGTGCTGGGATGGCACAGGTCACATGGGATCCTGCCTTGTTGGGGAGCTGGAATTGAGAGGGAGTGGATGGAGGGGACAGGACATGACATTGCCAGGATTTCCCATGGGAAATGGTCACAGCTGGAGACCCCACAGCTGGAGCAGCCCAGTGACAGCCCACGCCGAGCTCACCAGTGAACTTGGGACTGCTCCCCTATTACAGGTGACCGAAAAATCAGCCCTTCCCTGTGCCCAGGACCCTTTGGCCCTTCTCCCCACAGCCCTGAACGGTGCTTTGCCTGTGCTGGGCATCACTGTGGGGCTCTGCTGTAGGTGATGCCAGCAGTGGGATCCTGAATCCAGCGGTGACAACAGTTTGTGTGTTTCCACCTGGACCAGAGCTGGGAGGGGATGGGGAGATGGATGCACCTCCCTGGGAGCTGCAGCTCTGCCCTGCTGTGAGAGAGCTGAGAGATTTACTCACCCACGAGACACGTGTTTGCCACCCAAAGTCAGTACTCACCTTGGCACTTTCTGGAGCCAGGGAAAATGAGATGTGTCTCCAGAGGGCAGGGAGGGAGCCGAGCCCGGCACCACTGAGGGGCTGGGAAAGGAGAATCTTTTTTTTTTGTCCTGTTTTTAACCCAGGATTTCCCACTGCTCAAGGGAAGCTGCAGCTGAGCTGGCCTCCCTCGCTGTGGTGGACTCTGTGCTCCCCATCCCACTGAGGTGTTGGGAAGACATTTATTGGGAGCAGGTGACTAAAGGGAGACTAAATCTGTAATGATGAGGTGCAGAAAGGATTAATTAACATCAGCTGCAGACAGCTCTGGGGACACAGTGAAGTGCAAAAATTTGGCTGCAGAGAATCTGCTAAGGGAAAAGAGGGATAAAACTGTGGAGCAACACATCCCATTCCAAGCAGAGGCAGGACTGGGGGAGCAGCACAGCAGGAGGTGAGGGAAAGGGGGAATCACTGCAAGGAGATGCAAAGGGGGATCACTTGGTGCACTCTGGGCCTCACCCTCAGGGGCAGCAGCACAGGGCACAGAGAAGGCTTCCTTCCCTGCCATCTAACCCGTTACAGCCTTAAAAAGAGATGCATTTTTATTTAAGCCTAATTAGAAAAAATAACAAAAAAGTCAAATTTAGTCACCTACTGCAAAACTGATAAAAACTGTAATTTATGCAGGGAAAAGCCCCCAAATCCCTTGGCTTTTTCAAGGTCAGGAATGGGGCAGGTGGCTGCTTCACTCCATCTCTGTGAAAGGGGACACTGGTGTGGAACGCCCGAGCCAGTGGGGCCCTTCCTGCACGGATCACACCGGGACAACCAGTTTATACAAACCATTTTAATGGCATCACCCAAAACACCACCCAGGGACAGGGCAGCTCTGTGGGACAAGCCATGCCAATACACACAAGATAACCTCAGTCTGGGACTCATCACAGCGGAATCCCAAATTCCCCTCACAGGATTTGATATCCCACCTCTACCCTTTGGCTACAAACCCCCCCAAACCCCTCAGGGGAGTCACCTCTGCCCAGTTTCACATTGTGCTGACACCCTTCAGCGGGCTGTTGTGGCCATGGAGAAGGCACAAAGGCTCAGAGTCACGACCAGCTGAAAGAACCGATCAATGCAGGGCTGCAAAATTCACCAGGAGGTTCCCAGGGCAGGATTATCCCCTGTGTTGTGGTCAGCAAATGTCCCTGTGTTCGTTCAACAGCTGGAAATGTGAACTGGGACCTCTTGTGCCTGCAGGGGAGAGCACCTTTGCTCTGTTTTAAGGCCCTGTTAATTATGTAAATGACATTTAAATCCTCTTGGAGAAAAATAAAGTCACATGACCAGAATGGGGTGTTTAAATCCCCCCCCAAGCCCCAAATCAAAATCTCTGAGGGTTTAACACAACTGTGGGGGACCCCCGTGGGGGGCTGGTGGTCCCTGCTGGGCTGGATTGTGTCCCTTCCCCCCAGCATTGCCCCCAGATGGCAAAATCAAGGTCAGGAATTTGAAGGAACAGTGAAAAGTGGGTTGTCTCTGGGAGGAAGCACTTGAAGCTGGGCAGGGTGGGTGTTCAGCCAGGCTCAGTGTCCCCACTCATCCCTCTGATTCAGGTTTGATGCTCCTTCAGGGAGGATTTTAGGGACAGACCAGAGGATGGGGAGACCTTGTCCTGCTCCTGGGCAGCCGGAGGGAGCCAAGGGCCCGATCCTAATTCCGCTCCAGCTCTTCACCATTCGTGACTTTTCCAAACAGAGACCGATAAAGCTCCGTCCTGGGGAAAGAAAAAGAAGGTGGAGAGGGAAAAGTTACTTCTCAAGGTCAACACGGAAAGAAGAGGCCGCCACAAACCCTCCCCTCCAAATGGAAAGGCCTCGTGTAATTAAAAATGCATTCAACAATCTTTGTTAATAAATACAGAGGAGGGGGGAAACTTGGGTGAGACCAATCCCAGGCAGCACAGAAATACGTAAACACCTCAGTGTGGCTGGAGCTCGGATCTCCAGAGAATGAGGGCTTCTGTAAGTTTGCCCTTTCCAGACAAGGCTCTTCAAGTAAGGAAGCAAGATTGAATATTTTAATGGGATGTACGAGGCCACGGAGCTGTGAGGAGGATTCAATCACAGCCTACGTGGGACTGTAATTTGGTTTTCAGACATTTTCTTGGACAGTGCTTGAGAAACAATGCAAATGACCCGGCAACAAGATTCCAATTAATAATATCCCACGTGCAGCAATTCTGATAACAGGAGCGAATTTCCCTTTAAAAAAGAAAAAAAAAAAAAAAAAAGTGGGCTGGTGTTATCTTTAATTTTAGAACCTGAGTTGGGGGAGAGTTATTTCTGAGTATTGAGGGAAAAACACGGGGAAGAGCCTTATTTTGTATAAATGCATTTTCTGAGGCAGCAGCCTTTTGTCACCGCTGCACACTCAGAGCAGGGGGTTGGTTACACGGGGGGTGGGATCTCCCCTTCCAAAAACAGTAACAACCCCAAGGTTATGAGCGAGAGCCAAGTGATCCCATTGCCTCAAACCACCCTAAAGGCATTCTGGAAAATCCAAGGGGGATTTGCTCCAGAACAGACTCCCCTCTCCGGGTCTCCAGGCCCTTCTCCCTTACACGTGAACTCATTTCTGACACCCCCAGCAATGTGAGGAAGTTCAAACACAACGTGTACACGCTGGGGGACCCCAAAGAAACCACCAAAGACAGAAGGAGCTTCTGTGTTTGCAACCAAAACCCCAGAGTGTTGTTTCTTTGCAGCCTTTCCCGCTGCAGGAGAACCCAAGGAGGAGAATCCCTCAGGTTTTTGTCCTCATTTTGGTGGGTCTGGAGCTGTCCTGTGGGTACAGGAGTTCAGGGATCGATGCTGGATTTGCTGCAATCCCACAGATTTTAAATAAACAGCCATTTTTCAGGCAGGCAGGGCCTGGGGAGATTTCAGGCAAGGATCTGTCTTTGGTGGCAGAGGAAGGTTTGCCAGCACTGACAGGCTGTGACGTGGACACCCCAGGTTTGGGGGGCACAGGGGGGTTTCTCCTGCACCCTACAACCTCATCCTCCCAGGCAGAAATCCAAGTGGAGCTGTTTGGATAATAAATCATGGACAGATCCCCTGGCAGAGAGACAAGAAAAGGAGGGAAATCAGGTAACCCCCAAACCATCCCCAAAACAGAACAAACATTTCACCCTGAAAAAATAAAAGAATAAAACAATAAAACAACACCACCTTTTTTTTTTTTCCCCTCTCTTTTCTCATCACCCAGGCTCCCTTTCTTTTACAGCCTCTCCCCTCAGCAGGATTTAACCATGCAGAGAGTAAAACTCATCAATCCTCCAGGTTTAACCTTGTCTCTGTTTCAATTCACCAGGGTAAGTGCAGATTTTAATACTTTCAGCCCCCTTAAGGCTATGCATAATGAACTTGGGTTTTGGTTAAAAAAATATCAAATTTCTCTCCTCCACCCCCAGATATGAAACATCAGACCTGAGCCACCGAGTTGGAACACCCCACTGCAAGTGTGTTACCTGCAGCTGCAGGAAAGGTGACTTTTTAGCACAAAGAGGTTCTGGAGGCAGCATGTGCTGAGGAATAACCTGTGCGGGTAATTAACAGCGCTCACACCTCAGGTAGGGAGTGTGGAAGGAGCAGGTCGATACAGGGGTCTTCCCTGAATTAAAATTTAACTCACCCTTTATTGCAACCTACAAAAGCAAGTAATGAGCACTAACATTTTTATTTCTTTTAAACTGTCATTTAGGCTGTAGAGGGGATAATTACCTATTTCCACTGTAGTAAGGTTTTATCACCCTTAGTGAGGCATTTTCTAATTTAATATTTTTACTGTATTATCATAAAACCTGTTTCTGGAAAAAAAATGATCACGGACCACGGAGCCATTTGCCATAAAACATGTGTGTGTAAGTACCTTGGCTTAATTATTTATGCATTTCTTCTGAGCTGGCTCCAGAGCCAGGGGACAGCACCCCACCACGAAAACTGGGCTTTTCAGGTCAACAATATTGTTTTAAAATGTGAAATAAAAGGAGCAGCTACTACTCCAGGTGGTGAACCTGGTGTGCTAAATGCCCAGTGGGCTCTTCCCCCCTCCAAACCCCAGGTATTGCTGCTTACACACATTTTAGAGGCAAAATCCTTGCAACAGAGAGCAAGGAAAAACACACACACACACAGAGTGAATATTAATTGCAACAGCACATTTCATAAATCTATAGGAATCTTCAGCATATAAATCACAAAAATTCTAAACAGAAGCCCAGGAAGGTACTTTGCCCACCAAATGCACAAAGGGGGAACCAAACATGCAGCTGAACGTGGGAAAAGCCAGTGTGTTGTGCTATTCTCTGTAATTACAGGCACGTTGCAAAGTCTTTTTTCTAAACATAATTCTGTGAATTAGTAGAAGAACAATATTAAGGGGGAAAATCCAGTTTCTGGATTTTTTTTTTCTTATTAAAACAGCAACAGTGCTCAAGCCACTTCTGTGCTCTTGTAGTAAAAATACCCTCCAACCAATTTCTCTGCCTTTTCCCTTGTACCCTTTACTTCTTCTCTTCCTCTACCCCAAAAAAAGATAATTTAGAATATGCCACAAGCAGTACTGAAATGACTGTATAACCCATTCCTCCCGCCATCCTCCAGTGGGAACTATGAATTTTTAATTCACAAAAACTGGAAAAAGACAAATCATGAACACCCATGAAGAAAGAAAGCATGAAAAAATGGAAAACACACGACTGCTGATGAAAACTGAAGTTGGCTGATTGTTTCCTTGGAAAACTTTCTGTCTGCACCCTAAGAAATGTTTCATCCTGTGGTGTGAAATTCAGGTTACTCAGTGCCCAGCAAGCAGAGCAGGTAACAGGAAGATAAGATAAAATAAAAAGATAAAAACAAAGCTGAAGCTTTTTATTTATTAATAAAAATGAGGTTTTTTTCTTAAAAAAATGAAAGGAAAGGAGCAGCTTCTCTGGGTGAGCTTGGTGTGCTAAATGCCCCCCTCCAAATCCCAGGTATCAGTGCTACACACACTCTACAGGCAACAGAAAAGAGACCAGGAAGACAAAACAAGCTGGAACCATTTATTTTTTAATTTCTGGTGAAAGGCTAAAGCAGTCTTAGTTTCTGATTAAACCCCAAACCAGCTGGCTGTGGGGTCTGGCTCTGAACTCCCACCCCGCACTCCCCACTCTGGCTCTGCAGCCACAAACCCTGGGGGTGCTGGGTGATGTGGAGACCCCCAAAGCAGGGCTCAGACCCCCCTGGTGGCACAGCGAGGACCCTGGGGCTCTGTGCCCAGCCCCACGAGGTGGCACTCATGGCACTCACTCCCCTCCCAGCCCCTGAGCGCTCAGCTCAGCCGTGACCCCCCGGCCCTGCCCGTGACCCCCCGGCCCTGCCCGCGCTCCGAGGGCTCCACAAAGGTCTCCTGCCATTCCCTCCAGCCCAGGCAGGTCGGGATCAGGCCCCCACCCAGCCCCTGCAAACGCTTTTAGCCCCACGGCTCTGAATTATGGAGGGTGACATGTGACCTCCTGCTCGTCTCCCGAGAGCAGGCACGAGATTTATAAACGGTTCACAAAGCTGGTTCTTGCCCTAAACAAAGGGAGGCTGCACAGTTGGAGAGGCTGGGTCTGGGAATGGGGAGTGGGAGGGCAGCAGGGAGATGAAAGGCTGGTGCCAAACACAGCTAGACCTGGGGTTCATCCCTGCCACCAGTTCTGCACATTCCCCTCACAGCATAACCAGCCTTGAGCTCGGGATACCATTAATAGATGGACCCTCTTTCATCCTGACTTTGGTCCCAACTGCATTTTCTTTGGAGCTTTTACAGCACAAAGCATAAAAGATGTGGGCAAATGGTTGTAGAAGCAGCAAAACACAGGGATGTGCAGGCAACTCCAGCCTGCTCTGCTGCCATGTGTTCCAGCAGCTGGAATTTCCCCATGAATTACACCAAATGCCTTCCCAGTCAGTTTTTGGATGGGTATTTGAGCAGAGAAGCCTCTGATGCTGCATGGGAAGTGCCCTGTGCAGGAGAGCAGGAGGGGACCATTCTTTGTGCCCCTTAATGCCCCATATTCCTGGGATGATTTCCCTCTTTCACAGCTTGCCTGTTTTATAACAGATTTGATGCAGGAGAAGACAAATTGTCTCACAAAGGAAAGACGACAAATCATCTCGCAGCCCTTTAACAGGTTATTTTTTTTCCTTCCCCTTTAAAAAGGAAATTTCCATACCAGAGGCGCCTCTCTCCTTACAGGGATGTCAGACATCAAGCGTTGGGACAGGGTGGGACAGCCCATCCACGCTGGGTCACCACTTCACCCTGCCAGCCAAAACCACACAACCCCCTGTGCAAACACCAGCCCTTCTGACACCGTGGTTCAAGTGACTCAGGGTGTCAAACTGCACCTCCATCAGCTCATGGTGAAGGCCAAGTCAAAGGTTGGGGGGATTTTTAAATGAAAAAAAAGAAAATGAGACACAAAGGGCAGAAATTTCAAGGCCAGGTTGGATGGAGCTCTGGGCAAGCTGGTCTAATGGAAAGTGTCCCTTGCCCACGGCAGGAGGGGGAATGAGATGATCTTTAAGGTCCCTTCCAACCCAAACCATTCTGGCATTCTGTGATGCCAAAGTCACAGTGCCTCAGGATGAAGCCAAGCAGGTTTAGATTCACAGGTCATGTTCTTTGTTTGGTTTCAGGCTCTCCTGCAGCTCAGGTGTGCAGCAGGTTACACAGCACCTCTCCAAGAGAGCCCACACGTCTCCCCTGAGGGGGTTCCTCCAGCAGTCCCAGAGCCCAGGCAGGAAACTCCCCCTTCCACCCACGGCCTCGTGCCAGGAACACCCCAAATTCCCTAAAACATCAGAGCCCTGCACCCTCTGAGACTGCCCTCCATCTTCATGCTCCCTCCCTTTGTTTCCCAAAACAAAGCCAAAGCAGGACAGCCTTTTTCCAGGCTGTGCCCGAATAAACTTACAATCACTTTTCTCACACCAACACCCAGGTTTGTGCCGTGCAGCACAGAAGCCACTGGCTTAGCTGTTCCAGAAAGAAGGGCTTTGCTTCCTCTCAGGAATTCTGTGCTGGTGAAGGTACTGGATTGACAATCGCAGAGCCCAAATTCCTCCATTAATCCCATCTCATGGTGTTTTAATACCCAAAGTACAAAGTGAGCCAAGTTAAAGGCTGGTATCTCACCAACCTTTTTTTTTTTTTAAATTTTTTTTTTTATTAAACTCTTATGTCATATAAGTAAATTAATCTTTTAATACCAGGATTTCCTACTACGTACCCCCCTCTGTTTGCAGAGACACGCTGTGACAAAGCAACCGCGCTGAAGTGAGAATGCTGATCGGGAAAACACACAACGTCCCGCCTGGATCCGAGGGAAATGCTCTAATCCAAGCAGCTCTCTGGCAGCTGGATAATCTGTGAGTTAATTCAGCCTCCCAGCAGGCTCGTGGAAGAGCAGGAGCAGGCTGGATGCTCTTGTGCCACACATGACCTGAGGCCAACGGGGCTGTGGAGGCAGGGGATTCATTTCCTGCACTTGGCCGTGGGATTTCGAGAAGTGATTCCTGCCCTGAGCCCAGTTCTGCTGCATTAAGTCTGCACTTCCAAAGTCAAACACAAAATTGTGACCATCTGCTAAAGAAAAGAAAACCCTGTGTCGAGGAAACGCTGCCCTACGAGGCTGGGCAGGACACGGGAGCTGGAAGGAGGGAGCCAGGACACACTCATGCAGGTGCCAGGGACAAAAAAAGCCTCTTCACCACAAGCCAACAGGTGATGTGGCTGAGCTCACCCCAGAGGTGTACGAGCAGCGCTGCCCCAAGGTAGGGACAGGTTGTGTAACTGGGCAAACACAGCACGGAAAGGTCTCAGAAGAGCAGGAGAAATTCCCCCAGCTCCCAGAAAGGCCTCCCGTTGTGGTGACACTGCTTGGTTTGACACAGTCCCAGCAGGGCCATCTTCTTCCCTCCAATTTGGCTCATAAGGGATGCAAATTCCCCCTCCCTAATGAAGATCCATTTGCAGAGGTACAAACCAACCTGTTCAAAACCCGACCTACCCTCCCCACCTTCCCCCAGTTACGAATCCCCGCTGGGAATCTCAGCGTGCGCTTGGGAACACGTCTCCTTTGTCCTGCCTGACTTTCCTGCAGAAAAGGCTCCTTTTGCCTCCCGTTCTGCACTGGGTGCCATGTTTAATGATGATGTATGGGTGTCCTTTTCCTCGGCGCTGCTGTGGGGAGGGGGTCAAACATGTGACACCGCCAGCATGTGTATCAACAGCAAATTATAAACCGTGTCAATCCAAGTTAATGCAAAGCTGTAATCCTCTTTAACAAGAGATCAAATCAGTGCCATGAGTTATGTTCATTCTGTAATCTGATAAGAAATAGAGTGAGTCTCTAATAAAAGAGTAATGAGAGCCCTTAATGATGCTGTTAAAAGGTAGCGCCAGTTAAAATATTGCTGTTGTTCCAGCTGATTAGATCACTGTTGCATATTTGCACAATCTTGTTTTACCTGTCAGAATAACCTGAGTCATCTTGGGAGATAAAGGTGTTTGTACCAAACATCTGTGTCCTTAAAGGACGTCTCCCCTGCAAGTCACCGTCCTCCAGAGGTGAAATTCAGATGTTCATCAAACTTCGCAGTAATTTGATATTAGACCTTGTTTTACGGTGTCTCTGTTTAGTCTCTGTTCCTCACACACACGGACAGTGCAGAGATCTGAAGATCTGTAAATCACAGCTGACAGGCAGAGAGAATAAAACCCAAATCCACACACAGCTCCTCCCAGGAACACAGGCTTTACCTGACCTTGCCACAACAGGGCTGTGCATTGGATCCACTCCTGCACGGACTGAAAACACCTCACTTGGAACAGACTTGGAGGCCTCAGCAGGTTCAACCTTAGCTCTGTCCCAGACCTTCTGTGTCCCCTTTGGCCATTCCCTAAGGCTCTTGCCTGAAGGATTTCTGGACCCAAAAGCCTTTGGAGATACAGGCTGTCATCTCCCTGCGCCCCATTTCCCAGGGTGTAAAGCAGAGGAGACTGGCCTGTTCCCCACCTCATGGCCACGGGAAAAACCTATTTCCAGGCAACTCCAAGAAGTGACACCCACATGATACCACCCTCAAACCCAGGAGAAATCACAGCCAACCCTGTTCTAACCCTGAGTAATTCCTGCCCAAGGCAGCTCCCCTCTCCTCTGGGCGACCACCAGAGGTTTGCCTTCAGGTCCCTTGTCTTAGGTCAGGCCATTTACATAGCAATGACCTTGGACCGATTAGAAAAACCTTGGCCCGAGAGGACAGTAAATGTGTTAAAGTCTATAAACATGTATCCCAAGACAACCATAAAAATCACTTTCCAATGTATGTTTTAAAATACTACCAAAGAGGGGTTAAAACAGAGGAGGGCTGGAGGCCACCAGTGTCCCACACATTACACCGTAATATATGTGAGCACGGGGTCAAACAGCCATGCCCATGCATAGGGTGCATGGAAAACTGGCAAGGGGAAGATTAATTGCTTCCACCAGTGCTATTATTCCAACCAGCAGCAAGAATAAGAAAGAAAGTGGCAGTGATGTTGACAAAGGCAGTTATTTGACTTGCATGTTCCTCTCCTCGAACTCGGGCTGTAAAACAATCCTGGAGTGACTGTTCATCCCCTTCTCTTCCCAGTGCTCAGGCTGCTCCTCCTCACAGGCAGAGAGAGAGCTGAACCCAAACACCTACTGAGGCCCCTAATTTTCAGGCACTGACCAGTATTTTGAATATGTTTTATGCCTGGATGCAAACACAAAAGGCGTAAAGTGGGGAGGAAGCTGATGAGCAGCACCCAGGTTTTCACAAGGGTTCCCACCCAAATGGGCAAGGGCTGCTGCAATGAGGAAGCACAAATTTGTTCCCAAAGCCCACGTGGAACAGGACAAGAAATAACAGGCCTAAATGACGGCAGAGGAAAATTTAAGCTCAACATCAGGACTAAAGCAGCAGAGAAGTGCTAAAGGAAGACTGTGATGCCTGTGATAGGCATGTTCTTTGTGCTGCAGGTAACCAGCAGGCATTTTGGCAAGTGAGAAAAGCTCGGGTTTCTATTTTTGAGTCTGAAACAAAAGCTTTCCTGCGTATGCTGAAAAATTAAATACCACTAAAATCACTATTACTAAACCACTGCTTTTATAACAGGCCCATCTCACCAGCAGCTCTCTGTGGCACAGAGCAATCAGAACACAGGGCAACCTGCTCAAGGTCACCCAGGAAGCCACTGGCAGAACAAGGCACAGAACCTGCCCAGCCTGACTCCATCCTTGCCCCATCCACACCCAGGGCTGCTGATCTTGGCAGAGTGGGATCCAGCTGCCCACACGGCACGACCCCCAGGCACGCCCGCTGTGTGACACATCAACACGTCTAACCCAGCACAGGAGCTCGGTGCCTGCAGTGCCATCAGCAGAGAGCATGGAAAGCCTCCAAAGTGACTCATAAACTTAATGTCAGGACTAAGTTCCCGCAGTCAGACAATGAGCAGCAGCTGCTGCTGCTGCCGCCGAACGCTCGCTCGGTGACACGCGCGAGCGACGCAATAACCTGCTCGATGTGGGTACAACAACACCGGCACACACCCCCAGGGAAACAAATGTCACCCACTCTGCCCCCACCACGGCGAGAACTGTGAGGACAGAGCCTCACACGGACGGGCTGGAGCAGTTCTGGGGGTCAGGCACCGTGCTGGGGGCTCGGGGTGCCTCCCGGGGAGCGAGGGGTAGCAGGATGGCAGATGAGGATGGCAGAGGAAGGGGAGCTGAGGCCCGAGAAGGTTGTAGCGCAGAATGACCCCCCTGTCCCAGCTGTTTGATGCACTCCACTCTTGCTCTGGCTGGCTGCAGGATTTTGGCTCACAGAGCACATTTTCTGTGCAACTTTCGGAACACGAGTGAGTGAGCGCGGTGGACTGTGAAGGAGGAGGCAATGTCACCTCTGGGGACAGCACGCTCAGTGTCACTCCTGGATTATCAGTCTCACTCTTTTTTTTTTCACCTCCCTCTCCCTCATACACCCCATGGGAGCTAAGCTTGCCTTGATTTTGGGGGCACAGCAGGGGTCTGCAGCCTGCAGGACAGTGCAATAAGTACTATATAACCACACCCCAACCTCATTCTAAATTCCTAAAGCATAACAATAACCAGTCAACTGGACATAATACTGAGAGAGAGGAATATTGCAGGCATGCAGATTATTAATGAAAATGGTACCAACTGGTTCTTCCCGTAACACATTTGCCACCCGCTAATTGCCCTCGGACCAGAAGATGTGGGGAGCAAGCAGCACATCTCAGAATTGTTTCCACCAGGAAACTACATCTATCTTGCCCCATCCTCTGATCCAGGTAAGGGGTGGAAGAACCGAGCACTTTATATGGCTGAAGCAATAGCTTTCACCCTGCACCATGTTTATTTCTGTGGTGAGAGGATCTAAACAATATTAAAAAACTCAGAGCAGCTGGGGTTTTTTTTCCTCACTTGACAAAAAGAGAAAAAAAAAGGTAAAGAAACTCTGAGAAAGATGCATGATGAAATATCACAGGTCTTATGGACACAAAACATCTTAGCCCCAGCTTACTCCTTATCCAGACCTCTGTGCAATCCCCCAAAAGGCAGCAGCCAAAGAACAGCAGGTATTTGGTTTCCATTTCGCAAACAGACAAATGACATCTCTCCCTCACAAAGCACAAACATGTTCCACAACCCAGGGGAAAGATGTTTCTCAAGTTTTCTACATCCATTCACTGGAAAAATTATTCCACCTCCTTCCCACAAAGAGCTTCAGCATTTCGAGATGCAGCTTAAAAATGTAATAAGAAATGTGGGTGGATATGTAGAAGAGCTGTTTGGTAACTCTGCACAAAACTTTATGGATATTTTCTTTACTAATTAGCACATTAAATCATAGTTTTACAATAAAATTCCTCATTCTTTAAATAGACATAAACACAAAGAACATTTAGGTCTTGAGTGAATCTTGACAGAATTATTCCAATTATTAACTAATCTAAGAAAATGCACATTAGCCAGAATCTGAAGTTGCCATTTCTGCTAGAACACAAGTTCTTTTTAAGTTTTGGTTATACCTGAGACCACCAGGTAACTTGGTTGCCTCTTTCCAAACGAATCCCTCCAAACTGGATGATTACAAAATCGGAGGAGTTTTAAAAGCAGGAACCAAAAATGTGGGTACCGAGATTTATGAAAACTTCTTTGTTTGGAGTCACAGCAATTAAGAGAGCGAAAGCTCAGCCAGGCTTCCAGGACAGATGTGACCAAGACACCCAGGCTATGATGCCAGTGACAAATGGTGAACTGATAAGAAGAAATGGAGGGGGCGACAGCCTGAAGAACAGGTCAATATCACGCTGTCATGCAGCCATTTGAGAACCATAATTAATCTATTACTCACCTGGCATCATCATTCATTGTGCAGTGGTCAATAGGTGCCATGAAGCTCACCAGCTTGCTATGCACATGATACCTGAGGAGTGCAGGAAATAAGCAGGCAGCACATTAGTAACTATTAATGAAAAGGAAATGTTGCTGCTTGACTAGAACCACTCCAGCCCCCTGAAAGGCAAAGCACTGGCTTTCCTGGGGGCTGATTCCTAATGAGTCACCGGTTGTACCTGGCAATTCCCCTTCCCTCTTCCTTTCTTACAACATGGACACAAGAATAATCAGATGATACAATGAACTGAACAGCCAGCAAATCCTTTTTTATCCCAGTGAGGAAGAGGACAGGCAGCATCCATTAATTGTGTGTGAGTCCCTAATCAGACTCCCAGACAGACAACCCTGAGAAGTCAGAGACACACACACTCCTTTCCAACCTTCCATTCAGCTGGCATCTTAATCACCTTCTGGAATCTGTGCCCAGAGCCCACTGCAGGCAGCAGGAGCGTCAGAGCATCAGACCTTCTCCAGCATCCATCTGCTACCAGTTCTTCCTTGCTCTGTGGTATGCAGGGCCCTAAAGGACATCAAAATCCCACTCTGCAGCCATGTCCATAGCTGGAAAATCTTACCCTGAATAGCTTACAAATGGAGCATGTAAAAACAAGGGAAGGAGAAGACAGCAAAAGGCCTGTGCAAAGATGAGATGGGGTATATTCTCATCACTGAAATATTTCTGCAAGCTGCCCTGCACCCCCAGACACAGGATCTCCTCACCACTTTCCACACTGTAGTGCATTTCATGCCTTGTACTCAAGGACACAACATCAAATTTAACAGGGTACTGAAAACCTCCGAATGGAAGTGGCTTTAAACCCTGTGTCTGAGGGCAGGGGATTCCAAACCACTGGTGTGCACTACCTGCCTACCCCAGCCTGCAATGTTTCATCCAAGCTGCTGCTATTTTTAGAGCTTGACAAATAGCAGGCAAAAGGATTCACTAGCATTTGCCCAGAATCACCTTTCCACTCTGTAACCTCTGCACTCCCTTTTGTTTGCTTATGCAGGAACATTCCCTCGAGGGGATTTTCAGCTCACAAGCCCATTTCAGAGCGGCTCTTCAGGCACAGCACACACTCACCCTCACACAAGGGCTTCTCTGCACAATCAAGTCTTTGTCAGTGGTAATGGAAGGAACTGCCCTGGCCCGATGCTGTAATGATGGAGGCAGGGAACAGGCACAGCTGAGCAGGGCTAGAGCTGCCACAATCGACAGGTCAACAGCCCGGGCTCTGAAACAGTTCCCTTATGAGACACTGCCACGGATTTACACAGATCAAGGCTTACACTGACACAGCCTGGCACGGGGACGTGGCAGTTCAGGTAAATTCTCTGACACGAGCTGTTTGTCCACATCTAATCACTGCCACACCTTTTAAATCAGGACTTTAAAAATCCCAGAATCCCACTCTAGCAGATACAAAATATTTCATTTCATTCACAGAATGCTGCAGCAGGACCAGAAATCCCTGGCATGAAAAGCAGGTGTGCAAACATCACTCCTTCCAGGTCTGCCCCAAGAAAGGGCACTTCCCAGTGAGGGGCAGGAGAGTTTTAGGCACCAGGTTTCTTAAGCTTGACTGGGGAGTGTTTGGATGAGTTTATTTCCTCAATGCCCAAATTTCTCTGTCTGTGAAGGGGACAGGTACTCGTGTCAAGTGGCAGACTGACTGCTTCTGAAAGCACTTGAAGCTCCTCAGCCCCTGCAGTAAACCAGCATATTTTATCCAAACATGCTGTAATGTTGAAGCTTTGCTAAAAGGGAAGGATAAAGGAGACAGATCTAACTTAGCATTAAACACTTTGCTCTCCAGGATCTCAAAGTCCTTCGTGATAGCAAATTTAAGCATTGCTATTCCAGTTTTAGACAAGGAATAAAAAAGAACAGAGGGAAAGGGATCTGTCTGGGGTGACACCAAGTCTCTCACTGGAAGAACCAACTAATTAAAAACAGCCATTTGGGCTCCACTTGCCTATTCTGAAAAGAAGCTGCAGCTTAACTTGATGTTGATGCTAACCACAGACAATGAGAGTTTTTGCTTTTATTGTTATTTCCCCTGCAACTTTTATTTAAAGAAGCAAGAGAAGGCCCCTAAGATGTAAGAGGTGACTGGTTTGGTGAGATGGCTGCTCTCCCAGGAATGCTGAACACACACACTGCACACAAGGAGAGACTTCCCCATTACTCCTGGAGCTTTACGAGTCTGCCTCAGTTGTGTGATGTTGTCAGTAGTTTTGACTGAATCATGAATATATCCAATTATGTGTGATGCTGACAGAAAGGAATATTGATAGTCAATAATTATGGGCTTTTCAGGCCAACAAAGTAGCTCTTCCCTCTTTCAATAAATTATCTCATGACATCTATCTTAAAAATTGCTATGCCAGGCCTGACCCAGACTGACTCCACTGACTTTCTATCAGATGCCATCTAAACTCAGGATTTATAGTTTACTCACAAAAGGATGGTTAATGTCGCAGATTTTTCAGGAAGCAGAGCAGCTTTTCAGCATCCTCCCCCACCACAAATCATGCAGTCATGCTAAACTCAGGGAGACTGGGAGATCTGCTCTGCAAAGGGGGGAAACTCGGCTCTCCAGGCTGCCTCCCCCTCCACAGGGAAGGTTCTTCCACTGGCAACACAACCAAGTTCAAGCCTAATTAGTGATCCAGGAGTGAAATGCTCCGAAGCTAAACAGAGCTGTGATGTGACTTATCAATAAAGGGAGATTGGACACCAAATTCCAATTGGCAGTCAGTGGCAAATAGAGATCTACCTGAGGCAGTTCTGCCCATCTTCCCCTGAGCTGCTGTCCGGTTTTTAGTCAGTGAAATATACATTGCACAAGAGGTGTTTATTGGCTTTCACTCGAAATTACGGCCCCAAATTGCTCAGAGATGTTTGAATGCCCCTCTCTGGTGCTTCCTGAGGCCAATAAACACTCCTGCCACGACTGATCGGGGCAGTGCCCACAGGCTGCCCCAACCAAGCCCTTATTCCAGGCTCAAAGAACATCAGGATTCCCCAGAGCAAGAAATCCTGCCCTAAAAGTAATGAATCAGCACCCCAGAGCCAACTAGACAAAATCAGAACTTGTCACCCACCGGATTCTCCTCCCTTTACTGGCTTTCCTGTCCACCTTCTTCTTTATTTTGCTCCTCAGCTTCTGGATGGCCAGCCACTGCCTGAGGAATGGAAAACAACAGGTGCACAACTTTCAGAGCCACCAAACACCTCCAGAAACAGTCTGGTCCCCAATAGTGTTGAAGGTTCCTCTCCTCAAACAGAACTTCTTCGAGTCAACAAAGTTTCCAGCAGGGAGAAACCTCTCCCACTTATAAATAATTTTTTTTTTTTTTTTTTACTAAAAGGAGCGTCATCTTACCTGATTTATAGAATGAAAACTCGACATCAGGGAAAAAAATCTAGCAAAATCCAATTACTGCAATCTTAATATAATCTTAATTACTGTGATCTATTTTATTGTAAAGTCAGATAAATGTACAATGTAATCACTACTTAAATGCAATTTTGTCTATATCATGTTAAATTATAGTGAATAGCTTTCCATAATAATCCAGATGTACACAAAATAAATTTGACACGTTGCACTAAACTTTGGGTAATATTTTACAAGGAGAAAAGTTGTTTCACCATCACAAAACTTCCCCGTTGCATTTTCTTCCCCTCTCCAAACATAACCCCATGGGTTGTTTCAGGGGAGAGCCCAACTACAGCATTCCCAACTTTCCTTTGCTTTTACACTTCTCTAAAGTATTTAAATGTACACTGGTTATTTAAACGTACACTGCTCATTAAGTGGCACTTGGAAGGTTCTTTATTTTCTAACTCCAGAATCAAACAGAGAGACAGAAATACCTGGAACAACCCTTTCCAAGTGGGAAGCACCTCCAGGGGATCACACATAAACCAGGGCACAGCTCACAAGTCAGACTGTGTGATCCATAACTGAGGAATACGTTACAGAGGATGAGCTTCCTGACTAATGCCATGCAGATTTCAGAATTTCTTAGGTAATTTCTTACACCCAGATGCTTTTTCCGGATCAACTCAGTACTTTTCCCTCTCCAGTGAACCGGACTGGAAGCCCCCAGGTGATTTTGCTGGAATGCAGTGCTGGGAGGAAGGCAGTGATGTTACAGACAACTCCCTCCTTACCTGCCCATTGCCACCTGGTCGTTGGGGTCCAGGGAGGTGGTTTTACGCTCTATCAGTTCTCGAAGGAGCTGCAAGAAAGACAAAATTCCCATTCACAGCCCAGCAAGGACATGTTAATGCAAACAGGCCCACAGGTTTCTCGGAAGAATTAGCTGCTAAGTTCCCAAGGGCCTCGTTTTTGGAACTCCCTAGAAAACCTCAAGCCAAAAACTGAGGCCTTTTTAACATTTCCTCTGCACAAAGAGCTTTCCAAGGGAAAAAGCCAATGGCTATGGTAAATGTTTGAGTAACTGTGTGTCATCTCCCTCTTCCAAAATGTCCCCATGGAGTATGTGATTGGGGCATAACACAGAAGGCCACTACAAAGAGTTTCTGTACGCAGTTTCAGACGGATCCAGGAGTAGTTTAATCTCCCCTTCAACACAGGCAGACCTGCAGGAAGAGCTGAGCCCCACAGGTCTCACCCCAGGCTTTGTTTGGGGAGGGCAGGGGGGCACTGAAGCACTTGCCCAACAGAAGTCAAGCCCTGCTGGGCAGTAACACTGAGGAACAGCACAGCAAAACTACTTTTATAGCTAGAGCACGAATGCTCAAGCAGGCTTTTCTATTTCTTTTTGTGTCCTGAGGGCTGGGGTTTGTCCTTTTTTGCTTCCTGCAGCCAAAGAATATTGTGAACAGCCTTTCTGGATAGTTGACTGGCGCTGTATGTTTATCACCACTCACTGTCAGCTCTACGTGCTGTGCCTTGGGTATCAGCCAGGATATTAACACCAAGAACAGAAATAAACCCTCCAAAACTGAGGGGCACTGATTGGTTTAGAGATGCCAACATTTCACCACCCAGTGAAGTTACTGCCTCAGCTCAGAAGCACCTGAAACAGCCCCACCTGGAAACCAGAGTCCAGGCAGTTCCACAAAGCCAGTGGGGAAGAAAGGATGCAGGATGCTTCTCCTCCACCCTATACTCTCCTCTCCTTCAGGACATACATCACATTACAAAAAAAAAAAGTGATTCAAACATAATTAAAAACCTGCCACTGCTTTTTTTTTTTTTTTCTATTTTCTTATTTTTGGAGATCATTACTGCAGCAATTACATTAAAAAATTCCAGGAGAGAGGCCACTGGTTTATTATCACTAGAGAACAGCAAGCTACTTCTCTGCCCTGTTTATCTGATTGATTCCCAACATCTTTCTGGCACACAATCTATCAGTTTATCTCTCCCACTTCATCACAGTCACTCCTGGCAGCTAAATACAAGATCCAAATCCAGTGCTACACAGACATACGACACAGTAAACCTGTGTAACACCGCCACTCTGTAAACAGCTGCCCTTAAGGCTAAGCAGAAATGGGATCTTGGTTTCTAGTCAATATTCTGTCAAAAGCAAGGTGGGAGGGAGGGTTGGAACAGCAGTGAGAAGTGGTGCAGAGAGGTTTTAGTGGTTTCTTCCTGTTCCAGCAGTAAGGTGTGTTTACTGTCTCCTCTTATCTCGTTCCCCGGCACGAGGCACAGGGAAAACGGCTGAGCAGAGAAGGCACACGGAGATGGTCACACACAGACATCCCACGCTCCCAGAGAATTCAGCAGCAGGACATTCCCAGAAGGACTTGCTCTTCCTGGTGGCCCAGAAATTCACAGACCAGTGGAAGGTGTCCCTGCTCATGGCAGGGGGTGGAACTGGATGGTCTTTAAGGTCCCTTCCAATCCAAACCATTCCATGACTCCAGGATGCATTTTTGGGGCAGGTTCCTGTACTGGTTTTTTTGACCTTGGCACTGACAAGGTCTTCCACTGTTCCACATGTTCTTCCACAACAGTGTCAACTGCAGGACTGGGCACACTGCTGGGAAGAGCAGAGGGAGGCAAAGACGAGGGATAAGTAAAATAAAGCAGGAGCAAGAGGGAAATTAGGAAACAGGAAGAAAAGCTGCAAAGCATCTTGTTACATCTAAACAGCATGTGTCTGGAGCTGAAGTTATAAATCATGCTAACAATGGTTACTAAAATAAAAGTGGATGTAGCCAGAGGCTACCACTGAAAAAGTCAGCCCAGGCCTCGCTGCCTTTGGTCTTTAAGGATTTGATTAGTTTTCCGCTTTCTAGTTCAGAGTGTTGCATTCAGCTCCTGCTCCAGAGCCAGCCAGGGCTCAGGACACAGAGGGAATGATAAATTCATTTACTGAATAAAGCCACACTGTTTTCCCAGCACAAGACTTAAAACACTTCCGAAGCTGCAGTATTTCATTAAGCTCGGCGATTCTGGTTAGAATTTATTAGTCAAAACAGAAAACTCTCATCAGACCCCATATATTCCATTAGGAATGATATATGGTGTCTCCCAATGTCTAATTATTAACTAGGAAGTGTAAGTAAATCACCATCAGCGTTAAGCCCTGATGTGTGAAGACTGAGTCTGAGTTAGGCAATTTCGGCATCACAAGGCTTTGATTTGAAACAGATCCTATTTTGCTTTCCCTCCTTCACATCTTCCCTGAACTTCAAAACCCCCACTCAGCTCAGTCTCCCATGGAAGCAAACACAACTGCAAGGAAGCACAGCCACGTCCAGCAGCTCAGCTGCCAGCTTTTCCTACGGAAAGCTGGAACCAGAAGGACCAACTGTGTCGGGCGACGTGGAGCAGAAGGAAGTTTCTAATCCCAGTTTGATTTTCCCTGGAAGGAAGGGGTGATGTTTGCCAAGAGAGCTCCTCACGTGCCTGCTTCTGAACTCCACAGCCAACAAAACCACCCCAACCACTCTCACCAGGCAGAACCAGGCACTACCAACCACAGGAGGGAAGAAAAGCCCGTGGAGGTGGTTTGGGGATGGTGGCGTGGTTTGCCCAGACCCACAGGCTGGGAGCTGACTGTCCTGTGCCCTGAGCACCCCAGAGCTGACAATCCACAGCTACTCACAGTGTTCCCACAAGAACAAGTCTGAGAGCTTCCAAAGCCATCAGTATTCACCCGCCCCAGCTGCCACCAAAGCCAAAATCCACAGCGGAGTCAGGAAGTGCTTTCTCAAGAACTCACCTTAAAGGGCCCCCTGTCCACAGCAGTTAAAGAGATGCACACAGAGTACACTGCACGAAATTAGAGGGATTTAGAAATGCCATCGGGGTGTTGTTCAAGGGTAATAGAGATTCATTTCTCATTTTAGAGGTCAATTTTCATTTTAGAGGTTAGGTCTCATTTTCATGCACTATCTATCAGCGTTTCTAATACTACAGTCGCTGACCTTTCTGATTTGCAGACCCCTAAGAATTTCCAGTTGAGACAAAGAGACAAGGATGGCTGAAATCCTGACAAAAGGCTCACTTGTCTTAGACCTTACAGAGCAAATCAAATTAAAAAAGGAAAGTCCATCTGTAGTATATCAAAGGCTTGAGTTTACAAAGCTTAGATATAAAATTGGAACAAAAGGACTGATTTTTCTCTAGTGTTACTAAAACCTTCCAGGAAAGCCAGGCAAGGCACGGGGTCACTTGTGCCACAGCGCATCAAAGGCACCTGCTCTGTCTTGCAAGTGGCACTGGTGCCTTTGAATTCCCCGAGTCAGGTGTGCCCAGAGGTGAGCACAGCTCTGCCAGGGTCCCTGAGTCAATAATAAGAATAATCTCACACAGGTCTGACAATGTGCATTTGGAAACAGCTGCACACAATGCAAAAGGAGAGCCCTGGGCTGCTTCTGCCAGCTCAGTTGTCTGCTGGAAGCAACAGAAACACAGGAAGATTCCACTGTCTGTGGATTCTGAAACAATGAGAAAAATGGGAGAAACCCAGACTTGGGTTTACCAGCAGCTGCTTAAATTTACTAGAACACACTGTCACTCCTAAAAATAAAAAAATATTCACTTTATTAGTGAGGAACTCTGAAATATTTGCAAATGTGTGTTTGTTGCTAGAGACAGTGAATGCACAACTACTGTGGTGTGCAGGTCTTTTTTAACAGTTTAAAAAGCAGGTTTTTTAACAAAATCACTGTAGGAAATAAAGAGAGAAGCTACATGCAGTTTGTTGAGTCCAAGTAAAGATGTGCACCACCACATGCTTTTCCTCTCTCCTGGTGAAAATGCAAAGTCACTCCTGAACAGAAAGTTGTCAAAGCTGCATTTTATCCATGTATTTTCATTACTATCCAATCTAACTTTTTTTTTCCTGCTCTAGTCCTCGAAGAGACATGGTGAATCATGTGAATTTATCCTGCAACAGCAGTATAAATCATGGAGGCTGTTTCTAGCCCAGGATTCACTCATTTTGCCCTGAGTTCTGCCTGGATGTACAAAACAAGCTGTTCCTTTTCTCCTTTCAAGCCCCACTCAGGAACAGTATAAAACCATTTGGATTTCTACCAACTCCAGAGAAAATTTTAAGACTGCAGCTCAAATATTACTTTAAATGCCCTTGAAACACTTTTTAAAATCTGTTTTTCTGAAAGCTATTTACAAAAACTTAACTTGCAAGACGAAATCAGTGGACAGCCTCTCATTAAAAAACCCATTTTATTCAAATTCAGGTTTGTGTAAGATGCACAGACTTGCCTATTTTCTAATAACCCATTAAGAGAAGTTCCAAATCAAGCTTTAAAACGTGTTATTAACCATCTACCCAGCCATTTGAAAGATACATGCCTGTGATAAGAGTATTGTATTGCCATTAACCTGTGGGATGGTTCGAGACATCTCTTATTCACACAAAACTCTAAATGCATCTAATTAAAGCCACAAGATCAGCTGTCCATATTAATCACTCACCGGTTTAATTAAGGTAAACCAGCTTGTCACAAAGCCAGTCTTCTCTCTATTCCTCACCATTATCGACTTTTAATAGTTCACTGGATTAGTAATTACTTGTTTATGGCATTATCAAATCCCTGGGAGAGGGACAGGCCCAGGAAACTGCTTGAGACACAAGGGGAAATTTACCCCATCAGGCAAAGTTTTCTGAAGAGCCCCACGGTGGGATTTAAAGAGTGATGCAGTGGGATTTAAAGAACCACACAACGGGATTTAGATAAAAGCACGACTCAGAATAGAAACAAATTGATCTGGAAGTATCTTAGCAAGAGGTTGGGATGTGCAGGTTTATTCGGTGTTACTCAGATTAAAGCTGGGGAAACCCTCCAGTGGGAAACCCCCCACGGCAGGGGGTTGGAATTGGATGGTCTTTAGGGTCCCTTCCATAACCATAACCAAAACCAGGGGAGGAGGGAGCAGGAGAGCAGGGAAAGAAAGGAATTATGTATATTCCCAATTCTCCTTAGGCATACCTGCTGCCATCAATGATGAACATTTGTTCTGGGAAGAGCTGCTACCAGTGGAACACTTAGCATATGAACACTAACCTAATTCCTGTTGGAAATAAAGCAATTTCCACTCTCTCCTTTACCAGAGGAGTATTTCAACCCAATAATAAAATCTCCACTGTAGCATGTCAGACCAGCAGCTCCCTGGTAGCAGGCTGGAATTTTAAGTCTTAATGCTGCAATATCAGCTGTAATGAATTCTACGTAAATATGACTTCTAAAAATAAAAAGCCTTTTTCTTCCCTTAAAACCATGTATTGAAGGAGACTTTAAAAGAAAAGGAACTGGGCTCCAGACAGTGATGAGGATCCTTCTGAAACAGTTTAACTGTTCCCACCCAGTGCAACCCAAATAAAAATATTTCACTTGCATAATTCAGTTCAGCTTTCCATCCCTGTTCAACAGGGGCACTAAAATAAAAATGTTGTGTTTGTCTATAAAACAAGTGAAGAATAGGAGAGAAGGCAAAGTGGGATGAACAGGCAGAAGAGAGTTAAGTCCTGAATAATCAAAAAAGTCCACCAGATACACCTGCCTGAATTCTACTGAATACAAGACCCGGATAAGAAAATTGTTTTTCCACAAGAAAAACATATTCATTAACGAATTTTGTATTATAATCTATTATAAAACAGCATAGCTACTTATTCTGTTAACTTGTGCACATTCATCAGCTCTTGTTCATTTTTACTTGCCTAATTTCCCACTGACACACGGAGGAAGTTGGTTTCCAATGCTATTCTTTATCTGAATGTTTACCTTTTTAAGCAGTAATCAAAATAAATTAATAATTACCAAACGTTATTTAGAAAAATGAAAAGGATACCCCCCCCCCAAAAAAAAAAAAAAAAAAAAAAAAAGGAGGAAAAAGCCTGGATGTAGACTTAGGAAGCAAAGAGCAGGTACTGAAATGCACCCTGCAATCAGCGTAATGCACAGAGGCCAGAGGTTGGGAGCTCAGCTCCCACAACCAGTGCCGCTGCTGAGCGCTCCTGAAGAACCAGCTCCTTTCCTACATTTTATTTATACCCACACATGCAATCTCACACACACACACACACACACAAAAGCACTGCACAGTTCTGACCCACGTGAAAGCAAACCCATTCAGGGCCTTGTCAGCTCTATTGTGCTGCGCTCTCCCCTCTCTGAATGGCGCCTTCAGCTCCGGCTTAGCGCCCTGACAAATAAAGGAAAGCACTTTATGAATCCAGTTTAATTGGGAGGTGACAGAAAACATACAGCCATTTTCTCCAGCCTTAGCACCGAACTGGCCTCAGCTCCAAGCTCTGCCAAATCCCACTGAACACGGGACATTAACCAGGTCAGCGGAACAGGTGCTGTGTGGCGGGGGCTGCATCCCCACAGCCACCGGGAATCTGTACGGATCATCTCTCCCAGGAAGCACGGTGGGGATGGGAGGGGAGAGGAAGAGAAGGAGGGAGGGGTATAAAAAAAAACCCCAAGCAAGAAGGGAAAATGGATGTGTGGCTGACAGGCGGCTCAGCAGATGTCTGTGCGTGATGTACGAGGCCGGGATAAGCTGTCGGAGCCCGCTGCCAAGGAGTGGCAAGTGATTAAAGCCTGCGCCAGGCTAAGCACCATATTTAGAGTCTATGGGGTTCCCAAAGTTGCACCCATCCCTCGCTGTGCTGCCAGATGTTGCTGGCGGGTCCTGCTCCTTCGCAGGAGCAGTTGGTGGGGCCAGGAATGCAATCTGGAACGTTTTCCGGAGGGGCCGCGCATTAAACCCGTGTCACCCATCCTTCACCTCCGCCGAGCGCTGAAACACCTCCAATTTGCTGCCACTTCCCTCTTGGGAAATGGCCAAGATACAGTTGTGCCTGGCAGACCCATTTGTTTTACTCAGGTGATTCTCTTCCCTCGATGACCTCTATTAGTTTAAGTTTTAATTTAGATTAACCCCAGCACCCCAATTAACCAGCGAGGGGAAAAGCTAAGCTGGGACTAGTCATATTTCTGGAATCACGATTTATCGGAGTTAAAGTTATTAGAAGGGAAGACTGGGCCATTCATCTATTGCTATTTTTCTTTTAAAAATTTAACATTTCGTGGCCAATAAGCACCTTCTCTGCACAGGTCCACAGATTGTCAATCTCAGCTGTTTCTCTTTGACCACTCCCCAGGATTTTGTTACGCTGACTTTTATTTGTTTTGCGTTCTTAGGGTCCAGCTGGCCCCCAGATTCCACCTCACAGATTTGGCTCCTTCAATCCCTGGTCCCAACAAGACAGGCACTCTCTGATTACCATTTAGGGCTTACACAGGGGGGCCTGGCACCCTCCCCTGCCCCAGAGATGCTGCTCAACCCACAGCTATGGAGATACAGAGCATGGAGAGGAGCTGTAGCTTGGAATGCTATACTATTCAGATCCATTCAGATCAAAAATTTCCACCTTTCTAATGATACCATGATATTTGTCTAGCCCTGAAGTTCAAGCTCTCTGTGGATCACCAAAGGTGGCCCAGGTTTCCGTGCCCTTGGGGAGGAATTACAGTGACGTTTTCCTCAGTATGTGACCATTTCCATTTCTCACAAAGCTGGCACTGTCTTTATTAAATAAGCTACAAACACAATGTTTCCGTGCACTGGGTGCAGATTCCTTGTTTCTAAGAATTTTGCAAATAAAAAGAACGACTGGCCCGGATCCAAGCTGGAATGACTCCAAGAGAAGTGCCAGAGAAGCCCTGCAGTTTTCCCATTCATCTGCTAGGTGAGATGATTCGGGCTGAGACAGGAGTAACTTCAGTGCTTTTGAGGGTCTACTACGATTGTTTTTCATACTGGGACTCTGCCCAGGGAGAACAGTCACCTTCAGGGAATTTCAGGGATTTTTTTTCCTCTTGTGCAGGAGAACAACAGGCACAGACAGAATCACCCTGCAGTCCCGACACCCCCAGGGCAGCAGTGCCAGGAGGGCAGCGAGTTTACATCCCCTGTGCAGGTTTGAACTCACACAGCCCCCTACAATGAAAATTGAGAGCAAAGTCCCCTGAGGCATCTACAGAGATTTTGGGTAACTGAGTTTCACAGGCGCAAGAAACACAGAGCACAGAACCAACTGCATTACCTCTGAAAGCATTGAAAACCAACTGGAGGAATAATTCCACACATTTACCATCACCTACCTGGTGGTAAAAGTCATCATCATCAAATATCTCCTCATCTATGTCCTTCAGGTGTCTGTTGGAATCTGAGGGAGGGAGCACTTCCTGCAAGCATAAAGGAAATACTGAAAGCCCATATGTGGATATTTCTGTCCCTAACTCCAACAACATCACCTGAGCAGCTTGTAAACACACTTGATGATATGAAGGAATGGAGAGAAACTCTCAACATAATAAGCTTTTAAGGACTAGGAATACATTCAAAGGTAAGGCAGAAATGTTGCCAATGCCAAAATAGATTTATGATACCTTTACTGGGAAATAAATAGGACTCTGCAAAGTCTTTCTGGCAAAATACTACAGATATTTTTAATGTAATGGCAAAAATACATCTTGCAAGGGCAGTAATTCTACCTGATCTCTCAGAATTGAGTATTTATTCATTCTTAAATACTAAATTAATAGCGGACTTACCACTAATGTATTCCGTAGGTTAGATGCAGTACAATTTTGGAAGTGACTTTCTGGGTTAAAGACTCTAAACTACAGCGTAAAAAACAAGTTTTGTAGCCTCAAAAAGCAAGATTTAGCGAGCACCACTTCCTCCAGCACAGGAGGGGCACAATCCCAGCCCAGAACTGGGACAGGAGGTAACGCAAACACCACAAAAGCGGAATTGGGACACCTACGTCTCCTCCTCAGCTGTTACACCGCAGGAAGCAACACTCAGGTGCCTCCTCCATAAATCTCTCACCGAGGAGAGCAGCGAGGCCCCCTTACCGAGTGGTCAGGCCCGGGCTGAGGGGTTGGCGGGGGCTGCGGCTCCTGCTTGCCCAGCACGGCGTACACGGAGCGCCTGGTCTGGGTGCGCCGGAGCAATCTCTCCCTGTCCATCAGGATGTGATCAATCTGAGCCAGGATGGAGCGCTCGAAGGCACCGAAACCCTGCAACGGCATTAACCAGTGTCAGATAATGCAGAAAGCCTTTCCTCAAGGCAGCAGTGTTCCCCTATCTTTCCATGTCAGCGGATAAGCAGGCAGCGTTCCGGGAGGAGGGGGTTTGGGTCGCGTCGCAGGGATTTCTGTTAGGATTTTTTTTTATTTGTTTCTCCCTCGCTCTCCCTTCCCAACCTGAGGCAACTTGACGCCCGGCTTAATAAAATGCCTTTGCTGTTCTGGTTCAGATTAACTTCTCAATGATTAATACTAACTCAGAGATGTGAGGAGACCCTGGATCTCCGGGTGAAATGATTACCCATTGTATTAAATGTACACTCCGTGGAGGAGGAGAGCTACAGAAGGCCCCAGTTCTGCTAGAAACCATAAACAGCCTGGAGATCAGCAACAGTGGCATTTTCATAGAGCTTATTTGCTGCTGGAGACTGGCTGTGACGAGATGTCTGGTCGGGAGAACCAACACCAACCAAGAGTTTTTCCCCATACTTGGGAAAACATTTGTCCCTGAAAAGGTTATTTCTGCCTGCCTGCTCAAAACAGAAGGCTTTTGCCTTTGCTATGTGAGGGCTGAGCTTCTTTGCAAACTCCTCTGAGGCTGGGGAGAAGTGTGTGCTGGTGTATTTAGTTCTTGCTGCTTTACCTCTCAGCCTAACTTGGAACATCCACGATATGAAACTTCCAAATAAACTTAAGAGTCATGGAATCATGGAACGGTCTGGATTGGAAGGGACCTTAAAGCTCATCTCCTTATACACCCTGCCATGGGCAGGGACACCTTGCACTACCCCAGGTTGCTCCAAGCCCTGTCTAATCTGGCCTTGGACACTTCCAGGGATGGGGCAGCCACAGCTTCTCTGGGCAACCTGTGCCAGGGCCTGCCCACCCTCCCAGGGAGGGATTTCTTCCACATATCAAACCTAGATTTCCTCTCTTTCAGTTTGCACTTGTTCCCCAAACCTCTGCTAAGCAAAAGCACGTCAGCACACACGAGCCAAGACTTGCCTTTCCCATTTTGCCAGTCGCCACCTTAGTCTTGTCATGCCACTTCTGCAGGACGCTGTTCCGGTAGGGCCTGAGCTCCGCGTAGCGCTTGGCGATGAACTCGGGGTAGTCCTCAAACTTCAGCTTTCGCTTGGGGAGGCTCCTCCTCTTCTCCTGGGCCTTATCCACCTGCTCCTCATCGCTACTGCTTGGGATTTCATCATCACTAGGACAAAACGCACAGGCTGAACACCCTCCACCTCTCTAAGGCAACGTGTGAATTCTCAATGGCCCCTCCACCACCAGCTTTTTCCACACCAGGGTGGTGTTTTTAGCGCAAGACCCACGGTTTAGCCCCTGCTCCATTATCAGAAAAACTACATAACAGACTTGCCATGAGGCAGAAGGAATTCAGATGGTCATTTGTCTGGAGTATGTGTCACCCAGACACAGCAGCACCGGAGAGAACAGCAGAGTGAGGGTGCTCAGGAAGGCTGTGCACTGTCCTGTTTGTTGGAGACAAAGGATGTAGAAAGATTCAAAAATACCTTTTTTTTTTTGTATTTACCTCTCAGCTTTTGCTTGCTTTCCATCGACCAGGTGCTTCGTGCCTGGGTACTGATAGAGCAGCTCGTCCTGAAGCTCCACCAGTACTTTCAGCAAGGCCTCCAGAGTTTTACAACCTGCAGAGCAAGAGACACAAGTGACAATTTCTTGCTCCTGTTGAACACTCAGCTTTGCAGTGCTTAGTTTCTCATCTTGAATCAGAATTTCTGCCGCAGCCACTGCATGTCCCATTAACTGTTTGTCTATAATCAGTTAGAGATGTGGTTTTATCTCCAAACTGATTTATGGCTGGTAATGTCAAACACCACCACGCCGGGGGAGAACATTTCTTTCCCAAGAAGGGAGGAAAGGAGGCAGAACTGCCTTCTAAACATCTGCCTGGCTGCACACTGGGAGTGTACTGATCTAATGTTTCATCCACAAACATTCCCACTGCAGAGCCTGAAGGATTAACATCCTAAAGAAGCAACACACATGTGACAACAATCTTTTTGCTGACTCACTTGTTTCTCTCCTGTGTTAAGTTCTGCAGCACAAGCCAGACTCGAATAACATGACACAAGGGAAAATGTACATATGTACAGGCCCTTCACACTGACCTCTGACTTTCCCTTCTTGGACATGATGTGCACGTTGTAAGAAGAAAAACCAAACCCCAAACTCCTGCAGGGCTGTGACCATCGCTGTGCTCACCACACAGGAGGTAGGACAACTTGCACTGCAAGTAAAATTAAGTGCAGCAAGATCTGAACTGTGGGGGCCGATATAAACTCTCCCTTTGCACATGGCCACACACCAATCCCAGGGTCAGCTCTCCCAGGTAAAACACTTGGCACACTTCTACCCCAAAACCTAAACTGAACTCCCTCTGCCTGGCAGAGCCCGTGGATTTGTGTGCAGGGCAGGAGGTGGAACCTCCCCAGAGCTCCCCCTGGTTCCTCCTGGGCCATGAAACCAGTGGGGCCGCTCTGAACTCCCAAACCTCCCTCTCTTTGTATTTGGCACAAAAGAACAGAGAGAACTTTTCACCACTCGATTTTTGTCTTTACTTCCTTTTTTTTTTTTTAATGGGGGACACAGAGATCATGGGTAGAGTGAACAGCAAATCTTCCTCAGCCAGACAGAGACAGTGCCAGCAGAAATCAGCCCAGACACTCAGAGGTCTCAATCTCCCACGTGTTACCACTGTGATATTGCTCAGTTGTCACCATCTTCAGATAAATTACGGCCTGACCTCAGTAACAGGAATGTCAAGGAGAAGATGCTTTAAGATTTTTGTTGCAGATCAGCTGTTGGATTCATCCTCCCCGAGCCCAGGGTTCATTATAGATACGTTCTGACAACTCCTCTATATAAACCTATTAACGGATTAGGTTTGCTGCGCTTGTAAATCAGACGTGTGTTAGCATCAAAACAATTCCACGAGACAAACAGAACAAAAAGCCCTTAAAAAAATGCATTTGTTGTGTGTGTCTGCAGCTAAAGCATCGCCTGCAAAAGCAAAGTGCCCCCACCCCAGCCCGAGTGCACAGCTTACACCAGCAAAATCCTTCCCACTGCCTGCAACGCAGCGAAATGTCCCCAGAGCTTCCGAAACTGTTTATTTTCTCCCCGCTGCCTCTCCTCCAGCAGCAGTGCTAATGCACCCCAGGCAGCTTTGATCCTGGCAATTACAACTGGAGTAGCACTCCAGCTCTTCTGGGGTATAGCAGGGCCACGGCGAGCAGGCAAGGAAATAAAGACAGGCTCGAGCTCCCCCAGGCTCTGAGATACGGACCCCAACAGAAGTGGGGATGGGGAGCAATTTTATTTGGAGTGAAGGGGATGGAGAGGGCAGGGAAGACAATGACTGCGCGTCTAACCAGGTGGGAGGGCTAATTATTCCAGGCAGTGGCTTCATCACGAGCCTCTTACAGCTGGGTAATTTCCGTGTTTTCAGTTCTTGTGTATTTAATAGCATTATTGGATGGCATTCTCATTGTTCCTGTTGGCTGCTTAAGTGTGCTGTAAACTCAACTTCAGAAGCCAAGTGTCACCCTGGTCCCTTCCCACCCAGCCCTGCCCTATCCATTTCACGTTTCATTCCAGAAGGGACTGTTTTCTTCCCAGTCTCCTCTTCATCTTCTCTTCCCTCTAATGCCCTTGTCTGCCTTTACACCACTTCTTTGGGGACGAGTCTGAACCCATTTGTGAATGAAGGCAGCACAAAACACAACTGTTTCGGGGTGCCAACTGTGCCATTTTGAAAGGCAGCTGGACACTGACCCTCCTGCTCTCCCTACCTGCCCCCCAGCACGTTTTCTGTTATGCTGCTCCTTGTCTGAAACACACAATTAAACAGAGAACAGCCACAAACACTGAGCTTTCAAATGCCCCAGTACATGAAGGCAACCAGCTCTGCAGCTTTCAGGTGTGATAACCACCAGGTGTGCCCCTCTCAGGGACAGGCAATGCCAGCCCTGGCCACGGAGCAGGGATGTCACTGCCATGACCTGGGTTAGGTCCCGGGCAGTCCTGGATGGTTTTGTTTATAAAGCTCTCAGGATCAAGAAAGTATCGACACAAACTGGCCAAGGATGAAACAACGCTGTTAACTCCACAATCACCCTCCCACTACTCCCCCCTGATTCTGATGCCAACAGCTTATTCCCAGCTGCTCTTCCCAGCACAGTGCCTGGGATGGGGTCAGTGACTGCAGACACAGCACTGTGAAAGCAGCTGGAAACTGTGGAATGCAAAACTCTCCCGACCCAACTTTGCTGGCACAGTTCACCCCAGCTGCTGCCTCTCCCACCCCTTCTCTCCCACACTGTGCTGGTAGCTTTGCTGCATCCCTTATAACCTGCTCTCCAATGTGCTGGGGTAAATATTCCACCTTATATATTTGACACCAGTGTCACAACCAACACCTTCAACACTGGCCCATAAATCATCAGTGAGCAAGATCTCAAAACTATCTCCTTTTCCAGGAGTTACTTCTGCATATCCAACCTGTGGTTTTTTGAGGGCAGGTGACTCAGCACTGCCTTAAAAACTAAGGAATCTGATCCCTTTATGGCATCTAAAATCCCCCCAGACAAGTCAAGCTCTGTGTGTAAGGGAGGTCAACTAACTCCAGGACAACACACAGCCCCTCCTTCCATCAAACCTTTCCTAAAGCTGCCCTTTGGATCCATCTGCAGCTGCCCCAAGAACACAACAAACACGGTTTGAATAAAACTTCCAGCTGAAATGGCACTCAGAGTGTCTGTGGGGAGACACTAACTTGTAAGAGTCACTTTTGAGAGTCCACAGGAGCCCCTTCATTTTGTGTACAGGAGTGAAAAAGTTGTTCCAGATCCAGCAGGCAGCATATCAATCCACCAGGAAAGCTGGGAGCCAGCACCAGTAAATCAAAGTGTGCCTTCCTGTTAATACTCCCTCACACACTCTCATTTTATACATCCCTCCACCCAGCCAGGAAGCAGCCCTGGAGTATTTAGCTCCATTCAGGGATAGCACTGCCATGTATCAAAGTGTCAGGAGACCCACCAGAGATGAAATCTGTCCTGCTGCTCTCCAACCACAAAATATCAATTTTGTCAGTGCCAGGGGTTATGGACAAACTGGCTGTGCTGGTGGCACCCCCCTTGGACTGTGGAGGTTCCTGGTGGCAAGGGACTGACCCCCAGGCTCCCACACCCCCATCCATCCTCTCCACACGCAGAGCTGCTGTGGAGGCTCACACAGTGCCATGTAGGATGGCTTCAGTGCTCATCCATGCTCCTACTCCAGCATTCCCACAGCCTCCCACACAAGAAAAGATCTGTGCTCTCTTCCATGACCTCTAAAAACGGGGTCTCATTTCATCTTCCCAAGCAGCTGTGGAGAGCAGCAGCTGGTACAGAGCCACAGGGAGCTTTGAGCCCATGGAAAAAAAGCTGGAGCCTCAAGGCTTTCCGAGGTATTCACAGAGCCAAGCCCTGGGATTCCCAGAACTCCTCCACTGGGCACATTCCTCCCTGTCTAACCCTGGTCCACCCATCCAGCAGGTTTGGAGCATGACAGGTTCACAGAGCCAAGCCCCGGGATTCCCCAAACTGCCCCACCAGGCACCTCCTTCCCCCCTGACCCGGGTGCATCAATCCAACAGAATCCAAGTGCAATGGGTAAGGGAGGAAATCCCAAAATTGGGGCAAACCTCCCAGGATTTTCCCTCCATGTGGCACCTCGCAGGGCGCTGCCAGGGCAGTGCTTCCCACAGCCTGGGCTCTGCTGTGCACACACTTATCCAAACACACACAGAACATCCTTCCCAGGATGTGCCAGCAGGAACCAGCGCCTGCCCGGCACTCGGCTCGACTTCAGAGCCCACGCCAAGCACTGGAAATTAACTCCTTTTTTCCCCTCAATTAAATCTGAGGATCTGGCATCACAGGAATGTCACCACCGTGCAGGCTTTTCATTTTCCATGTTACCTCCACAGGCTGTGGGAGTGCTCACACAGAAAAGCTGGTGTTGGAAGGACGGCACGCAGAGCAAAAAGCTGAGCTGCCAAATACTGGGAGCGTCCCCACTGCCACCACAGAGTGTCCCCACGGAGAGTCCCCGTGTCCCTGCCACGCTCCGGCCACATTAATACAAACGGGGGAGGAGGAGAGGAACCCATCCTCTTTTATTTTAATAGCTGCACATAATGAGAAGTATCTTTATCAGGTGCGGGCGTTTATCCCAGCGTTCAGATGAAGAGGGGGAATTTTCCCCTCCTCTCAAAGGGCTGCGGGACAGGAGTTAAACTCCAGGTCAAAATGGCCCTCGATCCGCTGGCCTCGGAACAATACTCCTCATTCAAAATCCACCAGCCAGCCACTTGCACTAGTCATCCCCAGCAATTAATCCCCCACGAAACACGTTTGATTAAATCTTTTCAAGCAAATCCTTTGCTTTGCTTTTGTTAGTTCACTTCTTGTCAACATCTATTAAAATATGCCTTTAATTCTCCCACAATCTTAAAAAACACCGATTCCACTGTCTTCAACTTTAATCAACTGTATGGCCGGCATTTTTCATTTCATAATAATGTGCTGTTTGGAATTCAAGAGGCAGGCTCAACATCAATCATTCGGCAAGAATTTTTCCACTGCAATAAATATGCAAATGAGGAAAGCCAGTCAGTCGTATTTCAGGCCCGACTTGCTAGTGTTTTAAAAAAGACACAAATTTATTAATTGCCGTTGGCCAGCGGAATCCTATTACTTTGGGCATTGATTACAAAGCTGTGTGAGTGATTATTGTGCAACTCGCAGGCTATCCAGGCATGAGGAAAAATTATTAAAGCAAGGCAGAGATTATCAACTCGGAATAACAATAAGCCTTAACATTTTAGGCCTCTAACTTCTTCAACAAAGAATTACGCCGCAGCTCCAGTGTATCATAATTCTGAAGTCTGTCAGTATTACTTTTGGAGCTTGCTCTGTATTCCCAACAGCGGGGAGAGACGTTCCCAGCCCGGAAAAGGCGGGGGAATTCCTCCAGGTATCGCATCTGAAACACGGGGCTTTGGACAACGGCTTGGCTGGAATTCCCGTGTGGAATGAACAGCAGGAGGGACAACGTGGGGCAGGCAGGACTGCCCCCAGCCTCAGCTTCGCACCCCTGCATGGCCTGGGGCCACCAAGAGCCAGGGGAGCACAGGAATAAAAGGCTGTTGACAAGCCTCAGACAGAAGCTACAGGAGCCAGCCCAGATTAAATGATAGGCTGGAGGTGATTTTTTAGAGGTGCTGCAGTTACATATGCATTTCTCGCAGACTTCAGCTCAGTCCTAGCACAAAGCACCTGTAAATCTGTCCAAAATTGGGAAAGTCTGGGAGGGACATTCCCCCCACGCTCACCAAAACACTGAGTTTGTGGAATTTTATCAAGCCACAGTAGCAAAAAGGCAGACTTTGCTGCTGATTGCAAAGGTCTGCTCCACACCAAGGCCCAATTTGCTGGTTCCATTGGAATGCAAATGATGCAAGCGCCTTTGCAGAGGGGAAAATTGTATTCCTTGGGCACAAAGGAGCCAACGCTGCACCCCCCTTTCACACCAGCAGTTCAGCTGACTCCCAAAGAGTTACAGAACAGCCTCAATTTAGCCCTTTCGCTCCAATATTGCTGCATCTGACAGGAAGGACAACAAGATCAGACACAGATGAGTTTGCTAAAAGTAAAGAAAATAACTAGATGCAACAACAGAATAAAGGCTGAGTATTCAGGGGTTTTATTAGAGGGGGCTGGGGGAGGGGGGAGAGCTGAGAAGGGAGAGAAAGAGAAACACTTCCATGAAGTTCATGCTCTACTGATTCCCCTCAACCATCATCTTTTGATATCAGCCCAAAGCAGGGAGGGGACGGGGCTGGTAAAATGAGATTTATAAAAACTGATGTTTTACATTACTGTAAATGCAAAGGGGCTGACAGCACACATTCCTGCCTCTGCCAGGCTGGAATCCCCCAGTACATGGGCAGGAAGGAGAAAGGAAGAGGCAATGCGAGATCTCATAGTTATCTGGATATTAAGGCCAGAAGGGAACATTAGCCCATCTAGACTGACCTCCCCACATAATACCAGGCCATTAATTATATTTATCATGACAAGCACCGAGTTTCCATCTCAAGGTAACCAATTGCCAATTAATCCGAGTTAGCTGACATTTGCACATGCTTGTCTGGACACTTTTAAAGCCCTTGTTTCCCTGCATCTTGTTTGTGCTGTATACAGACTAACATGCACAAATATTTAGCTAAACTCAATTTAATTCGTTGATAATCTTGAGAAACTCAAGTGTGGGCAAACCTGTCTGATTAAGTGGTGCAATCCCCCTGTCTGGGGTTCAGGTGTGTCAGGTCACCCACCAGGGACTGTCCCACCATTTCTTGCTCTAGAATTTAAAGCAGCTTTCAAATTAACCTTAAACAACCTCAGTGTCCAGCACATGTCACTGTGGAGATCACCTATCAAATGGGAGCACTACTTTTACCACACCTATACAAGAGGAGACAATTCTGCTCAAAAATACTGAATACCACAAGCTAAAAGCCTTGGCACTCAGTGAGGAGGGGCAAGAGATTTTTTTCTGAAAACAGCCCAAAACTGCATGTTAAACAAATGTCCTGCATTTCTCTACTACCTCCCACATAAAATTTCTGAGCAATTCACAGACAGGAATGACAAGCCACAAAATACTCTCTCGGTACCAAATTCTGCACAGGCACAAAAACACCACAGACCCCATGACCTGACCAAACATTCCCACAACAACAGAGCTCCAAACCCGAGCCCTGTGCCTCCTCTAAAGCCTCCCACTTCACGTCTCTTCCCTCCCACTCGCTGGCACCTGCACAGAAGGGCCCAGGAGCTGATCATCCTCACTGACCCCAGTCCTTGCCAAAAGCTCTCCACAAAAAAAGGGTCTGATTCATTCATTTATTTTAGTCGAGAGCAGAGTCTTCATTAATGTCAACAGGCTTTGGCAAAGCCCCAAAAAGAGCTGAATAGATTCTTCATTAGATCAGAGAGGAAAGGTGAAATTTGGGGACACCTGCATCCACATCCATTTAAATCACATTCAGCCCTGCATGAATTGACAAGCCCGATGTTTTCTGTATTCATAAAGTGTCCAGACTAATACAATTCAATTAAAATGAACTACCAGTTTTAAGTGGGCTAGATCTGATCACAATAATTTACACTCAGGCTTGAAACCCAGTTCTGCTGTCACACATTTGTGCAGGCTCCCAGTAAAATCTTCAAAGCAAGAATATATTTAAGTCCATGATCTTGCCTAGCACCAATTAATCCTGTAACTGCTCCATGCCTCTGGAAACTGTGTAATCTGCCTGTGCCTCAGTTCCTCCCCCCTCCCCTGTGACACCCACCCCTGCTCTGTATTAATGCATTAACATCCCCAGATGTAGGTATGGATATATTTTATCGTTTGAAAAGCGATACAGGAATAGAGATGATAAGAAAACTATGAGTGAATTATTGACAGCTGATTCCCACAGGCTTCTCTGAAAAATTCCAAGCCTCTGTCAATAAAGCACATTTCATCAGGCAGCTTTTCTATAACCAGGTGTGTCCAACAACAGTCAGGTACAGGAGAGGAGTGAGGCAGAGGAGAGAGGGGTGATGCCTTGTCAGACACATCCCCTTTCATAGGAAGTGGAACAGGGTCTCTGGTACATAAAGTGGACTTGATTTGATTAAAAGTTAGTCTGCACTTAAATCAGCTTCTTCAATGTAATTTACCTAGACATTGTATAGAATGCAAATATATTTTTTCTAAAGACTGGAATTAACAGAACCCAACAAAAATCCTCTAATAAACACTGAGAACACACAACCATACAGTGAACAGACACTAAAGACAATCTATCCCTCTGTCTTTTCCCTCTGTCTTGAATGTCTACTAAATATTGCAGAAGCAGCCCAGAAAGAAGATGAAGATATTCAGCGTGAAGCACTCACACAGAAAGGTTTAATATGCAAGAATGTAAAACCAGAGAACACATGGCATCCTTGGAGGTCTCCTGCTGGCAATGAATGTAAGTGGGATTCTTAATCACAGCCCTAAGAGGCCTTGTCCACAAACCTGCTGTTTAGTCACAAGCCACATGTATTTGGCAGGGGAGCAGTTAAACCACCCTGCCGTACCCAGGGCAGGCAACTGTTCCAAAGGTCCAGGGAGCTCCAGGTGGGAGCACGGCCCCCTCCCAGCACACTGGCCACAAAGGCACCCATTTCCACCCCAGAAACAGCCATTTCTGGCTCAGTCAAAGCTTTAGGAACAAAGATTCCACGACTCCTTCACTCCCCAGAGGGCCACAAACACCCGGCCTCGCGCAGCCCCTGCCAAACCCTGCAGAGTTCTCCAAGCGCTCCTTTTAGCTCTTCTTTTCAATAGAACATCATGAAACACCAACTGTTGGGCTGCACCTGAGATATGCAACATCTCGAGGGGATAACTCATCATAGAATCACAGAACGGTCTGGGTCGGAAGGGATCTCAAAGCTCATCTCGTTCCACCTCCCACCATCCCAGGCTGCTCCAAGCCCCGTCCAGCCTGGCCTTGGACGCTGCAAGTTATCCAGCCATGGATTCTGAGCTGAACAAACTGGCTGCAGTAAATTCTGAACAGCGAGTTCCTACAAACTTCACGCTCCTTTCCCTTGTTTCACCTTTCCCCACCTTTCTTTCGTGCTTTCTTCACCACACCCCACTTAAACAGGGGGAAGGTGCCCACGCTCTGATGTCCCGCTGTCCAAACTCAGGACGGAGAAGGAAAAGCAGGACTGGGAAGCACTTTGAGAAAAGATGCCCACACTTGAGCAGAATTCAAGCAGCTGTATGAATTCTGGGTCTATCAGCAGCAGCCAAGGCACTGTGCTGCTAGTTGAGGCTGCTGCCAGGCAGAGCTCACTGCTGCTGTTCCATTAATCCCATTAATAATCCAAGCAGGTTTGGGGATAATGGCCTTGCGAGCACGTGGAGCACTGCATTTGATTTTTTTATCTGATTCACTTTATTCAGGTTTATTTTCTTACTGATCACAAATCTTTGTGTAACTTCACCACAGCCCTACAAAGAGTAAATAACAGTTCATATTTGTTGTCTCCCCTTTTGTTCCCTCAGTGAGCAAATCCATCCTGACAGACCCTGCGTATCTACCTTTTACCAAAACTACTATTTTCCCCATTTCTCTTGAAATCATCTTGAGCTTATGCTGAGGAATAGAAATATGGGATTCTGGTATTTTCTCTTAATCCACCTGACAGATGGAGTCAAAACCAAAAAAAAAAACCAACTAAACAAACCACAAATATTCAGCGAGTTTACATTTCAGGGACCTCCTGAACTCTTGGAAAGTGAAAGCATATATTTACAAAAACATACTCAACTACTTGTCCCTTCAAAGTCCTGCAGTTTCCATCAGCTTCTCGCCTCCTGCAAAATCCTCACCTGAGTTTCTGTACATTTTTAACTCATCTCACCAACTAAAAAGTGGAAATAGCACAATATACTATCTAAAAGCCGGAATTCCCAGCTCTTTTTACGGAGCATAAAGTATTAGTCACTGAAACATTCCCAGTTTAGTATTTTTGACCAAGAATTATGAAGAAAAAGCAATTAAAATAGCAGGAACAGAGCTATGTGTCCGTACTGGGAAGCCCAAGGTTTTTGTGGATGGAGAGATTTAATTTTTAAAGCTCTTGTTGCCTCCTTGGCCCCTCAATTATTTGTGGTGTTTTGTCACTTTATCAAGATTTAACATAACAAGCCCCAAACCCTGGAACTGTTTAATTCCTGACATTGGATGTGGCTTCACTTCCACCTCTTCTTTGGCTCTCCCTTGCCCTCGAGGTGATTTTTGGTGACATTCTCGTGAGATCCACTTCAAACCTTCCTGTCCCTTGCAAACATACAGCGAAGCGTGAATGGCAGGCAAGCAATCTGTGCAGAGACACAGCCCAGAAACTTGCACCTTGCACTCCTTTTCTATGTAAATAATGCAAGGATCCTGCGGGAACATGCCAGGGATTGGAATTTTTAATTAATGGGTCTCTTTAATGTGCAAATCAGGAGCAGATTGCAAATTCTGACTTGCATTGATTATGAAAAACATTAATTGAACGTGCAAGACCCCAAACAGAGGCAACATCTCAAGCCCTGGACTAGACTGGAAGATACAGTGCAGGAGAATACAAATATATCTTGTGGAAACAGCCCACTCCAGGCAGCAGCACCTCGGAATTCCAAGCTGGGGGAGCTCGTGTGTGCAGGGCATGAAACCCTGGCCATTTGTGCTGCACTCAGAGCTCAGCCACTCTGATTTCAGCACTAAAAACCATCCACTCTTCCTCCATGGGTGAGAAACAGAAATAAACACGAGCTCCACGACCACAGTTTGGTCTCCAATTTGTATGTAAAAAGGGTGACAGGAAAAAATCTGGAATATAATTAAAGATTTAAAAAAAAGAAAAAAAAGGGGGGGGGGAATAAAAACCAAGACAGCACAAACAAAGCAATGCTGTCTCTTTAAACAGAAATTCATCCTATATAAATTATGGCCATAAACTTTTCCTGCAGTGCAGCCTAATTAATTCTTGTTCTATACACAAAGGGAAATGCTGGGTGACAAATGGGTGTGAAGCCTGAAAGCTGCCAGGTCTGCAAAACATTTTCTACTTCAATTTATAAGCAATTTTGCAGTAAATCATCTACCAGAACCTGAGATCTCAGGAATCTAAGACTGTCCGAAGCACGCTGCAACATTAAAAAAAAAAAAAATCATAAAAGACTACAAAAATAATAAATTAAACACTCGAGGTTTTGTAACCTCCAATCTCAAAACCTGGAAAATGAGCATGACCTTGCCCATTTTCACTCAGACTGGGCTTTAAACCTGCAAATGGATGGAGCACTGCTGTCTACTCTTTAACACAATTATACTCAAGCCCTTGGGGAATTTCACCACCTCAACAGGGTTGGCCTAAGTGGAAGGTACCAAAGAGGCAAATACATGAAGGACCATTTTCCAATTTACAAAAAAAAAAAAATCATCCTTCCCGTGAGCACAGAGCAGAAATTCCACGAGGAAAGGAAGGATTTGGGATAAAGTACTGAAAACATACAGGGGCAGCTCACAAGGAGATGTGAGGGGACTTGTCCAGGAGCTCAGAGAGCACTGGGAGCCTCCTGCCTTCAGCATCCAACAGTGTTTCACCCACAGTCTGGAATTCTGGCACCAACTCGTCTGTGCAGCTTGGACGCCACATCGTTTCCTCCTGCTCACTGAAGATGATGAAAGCATGCCAAATTTATTCTGTGGATTTGGAAACAAGTGCTGGGGCTTCCCTGAAAGGAGAGCATCATCCAGTCCCAAAGCAGTGTCAATGTCCTGATTATCCCAAATCCTATCCAAGACTGAAGCACATCACATACAGCGAACCACCTCAACATTCAGGATTTACAAGGGCCTGTTTTCGCCTCCTCTTTCAACTTTTTCCATGCACAATTCTCCCATAAGCTGGTAACCAACTGGGATGAGAACTCAGGAGTCCAGAAATGCTTACCCAGCCCACAAATCACTGGTCAGAACTGAATAAAAAAGCTTATTTTTATATAGAAGCCACTAAAGCACTTGATCAGCCAAAAATTAAGACTTTTATTGGAAGTTGATTTATGGTGAGATTTTTTCCCCCCCTCATAAATCAAGGTGCATCAATTCATGAAAGAGCTTTAAATATGTTATGATGCATCTTTTCAGAAAGGACTTAGTTTGACCTCCTGAACTGCCAGGTCACAACAGCCCTGTGAGTGAAGATGTGACCCAGCTCGGGGGGTAAGGCTAGGCTGGGATCAGACATAAACCCTCTCACAGGGCCCAGCACAGCAAAGTGAGAGAGAAAAGGGTCTGTGCCACAGAACACCAACTACATCCCTACAGTCCTTCGATACAGATTTACTCCTTATTTCATGCACTTTGTAACTTCTGGAAAAAGCATCTTTGCAGGCAGTGAAAGTTGCACACAATAGTGCAGCTCATCAAAATGACTGTTTATTGTAGCCTGCTTTATTGGATAATTACAGATTTCAATTTAAAAAACAGCAATAAAAAAGGAACGTAATTTTGGCCCATTAGAGAACACGGGAAAACACCAAACAAGCGCAGCAGAAGTAGAATGTTCCTAAATTCATTACTTCCTGCCTGTCTGAGCACTTCCTGTGCTGACTTTGCCCAGGTCACCGCAGCTTTATTTTATTACTGTCCTCCCAGATGAAATACAGAACACAAACCTGAGCCCTGAGGAACATCAGAGCGAACTCTCACAACCTCCCTGTCCAGATCACTAGAAGGAGGAATCACTGAGCAGTTACCAACAGTGGATTTTCCCTCAGAGTTCTGGACAACTGAAGGATTAGCCTCTGCTGCACTCTGGACATCACACTCCATGCTCTGGGATGTATTTTGCTTATGGGAAATATCAAAATGTCAACCATTGTTTCTGTTAAAGGTCTTTAATGATATTGCATTTTAGACCTGTAATGAAACATGGAGCTGGTGCAGTTTGTAATGCATCTCATTAAAGGCATTAATAACGTGTGTTCCACCGAAAGGTCAGCACAGCATTGTTGGGAGTTTGCCTTTTTGTCCTTAATCACTTCAGTCAAAGCAGCAGGGCCAACTTTAAACCAGAAAGTGCCTCACCTGCTGTAACTCCAGAGAAGATGATTACCTGCCATGTTCTGATCAGGTGTAAGCCAGGAGATCACAGCCAAAACTTGCTGTAAGGGCAACAGTCAGGATCATGGGCAAGGATGGCCAAAGCTCCCCATCCAAAGATGATTTGTGCCAGCTCACCAAAATTTCTCAATCACTACAAGGTATGGCTGAAGGGGTGGAGAACCAGAGCAAACCTGAGGGTTCAGGTGATGTCTGACACCCCTGATGTGCAGCATGAGAGACTTTGGACACCACTACGCTGTTTCCTACTAAGTGGGTTCACATAAAGGGCTTCTTGGGATCTTCCACAGGGTGCTCACCCAAGGTACTGAAAACCAATGGCAGGTAAAACTCCAAGCCCTCACTTTCCCATTAGTGCTTCCCCACACAGCAAAGCACACTAGCTGCAGCAGAGTGGAACCAAAGCAGAAAGGTTAAAGGATTCTTACAGCTCTCCACAGCGCTGTCGAACTGCTGTCCACCCTCCTCTCTGAACCCCGGGTAGGTGTCTGGCTGGGGGAGCCTGTTGGCCGTCACCAGTGCCTTCTGCATCTTGATTCTGCCCTCCATCAGCAGATCCCACAGCGCTTCAGAAAAAAAAAAAAAGGAAATAAAGCAATTATTCAGCAAGCCAAAACACCTGTTCCCTGTGAAGGACTTCACAGCACAGCCCCTCTCCTTTGGGCTGCATCAGTCCTGGTTAGAGCAAATCTTTGCATGCACTGACCCAGCACAACGTTGGTACCACAAGGAGTGTCTGGGCAAAGCATGATCCCAGGATCCCAACTGCAACTGGGATCACCAAAAACAAACTACCCCTCTGCTCTACTGTTTGAAAGGACAGTTTGCAAATGGAGGTTGGATAGTTTAACAGGACAGACAGGAAGAAATTCCATTCAGTGTTGCACTTTGAACAGAAACAAAGTGTTATCGGCATCACTGCATGAGACAACCAGTGCAGAAAGTCCCTGTGACCCCACACTGATACCACGAGTATATTCAGCACTGGTTCAATTAAGTGCATAAACTGGTGGATAAACACACTTCACAAGACGAGCTTTTGCAGCAGCAGAGACACCAGCTTGCACAGCAGCCTTGGCAGAACATCTGCAGGTGTCTGGGGCTGCTGTAGCATGCACACGCAGCGTGTTAACAGCACATTAACATGCCAAGGCGGCTCCTAATGTGGCTGCTTTCTACAGTGTCAGCAAGGTGACAGGCTTGTCAAGACACAGAGCAAACATGCACAAACCTAGCTGGTTCCTCACAGCTTTGCCCTTCTCTACTTCTTCAGACTCTTGGCCTTTGGAGAAGGTCATCACCCCCCCATCATCTTCGCTGTCTCTGGTTTCCTTTGCATCGTCGTGGTTTTCACTCCCGTATTCCTCCTCCTTCTCCTCGCTTCCTTCTTCCATGGCATCTTCATCTTCATTTTCATCTTCCTCTTCATCTTCATCTTCCCCCTCACTGCTTCCGGCATCGTCCATCCCCTCTGCAAATTTCTCGAAGTCTGTGATATTCTGGAAGCTGAACTTTGGTGCCTTGTCCTTGATAGATGGATCTGTCTCTTCATCATCATCCAAGTCATCCTCCTGGTCACTGCTGGGCTTCTCCTTTGCTTTAGTGGCTGCACTGTCATCCTCTTCTGAACCTTCACTGCCGCTGTACCAGTCATCTAGAGCTTCTTCAGCTAAGAATTAAAAGAGAAAAAAGTTATTTACTCGTCAGAAAAACGTGCCACTTCGCAGGGTTCATCAGCAACAGCTCAGGTTTGGGCTGTCTGAGCTCCAGTTCTACCTGTGGATGATGTCACTCTTTGCTTGGGCTAAAAAATGGAAACACGAGGTCAGAGTCACAGAAAGATCTCTGCTCACATTTTCTGCAGCCAGCAATCAGCAGATCCACGGCTGAGCTTTCCCATCGCACAGTGCCATCACAAGGAAACAAAGTGGTCAGAATTTTTATATGTATTTTTAAATGAGAATCTTTATCCACTTGTATATATATTGGCTTAACAATGGGAGCTGTTTCTTTCCCACACACACACAATGTTCAGTTAGTGCACTGAACCTCACCTTATCTCTGGTTCCTCAACCTGTGGAACTGATCTTCTCTTTGGAGTTTCCCCTTCCCTCAGGCCAAAAAATACAGCCTGAATTCCAGGAAGGCACTTCAGTCTGTCCAACTTAACTGTACCTGTTTCTTGCCCTGTAACAGGGCCCTAATGTTTGTCACCTCAGTTTAGATGCACTGACTCAGTTCCATGCCAGGATAACATTTGGAGCAGTCCAGTAAAAAGGGGAAAAAAAGGGATTTCTTACCAGATCCTTCTTCAGACAGAGCATCTCCCCAGAGCTCTTCTTGCAAAGCTTTGCGAGATGTGGCTTTTCCACTGTACCTTTTATCAGCTTCCAAGAGAGAGGCTGAAACTCTTTTCCTTATGTTACCAACAGGCAAAACGTCATCTGAGGTTTCATCCTCAAATCTGTCAATCACTTTAGCAACAGTAGCTGTGGGAGAAAAAAAAACAAATAAGAGGGAAGGGGTGACTAAACTGAACTGAACTCCAGTCTAGAAGAACCAACTGCAGGAAGGAGCCACAGGAAACTCCTCAAGCTCTGCAAACAGTAATGCTGATGGGATGGATGGGAACAGGGCCTCACACAAGAAGCTGGTTTTTAGGCTTTGAGAGGTGCAGGAAAGCCAGCACAGTAAATTCCAAAAAGGGGGAAAAGGTGAGCCCTTTATCTGACCAATTTCAGACCTCTGGCCTTCTCCATGCACAGGTTTGATAGCACTGGACTCCCCTGCAATGCACAGATCAATGTTTATCAAAAAACACCAAAATAACCCTGCTAATTTTTTTTTTTTTAAATGAACATCACCTACACTCGCACTTTCCTGGCTTCTCTTTATTTTAGAGGACAAGCATGAAGCATTGGACAAACGAAGCCTATCCAAGCCCTTCCACGGATCCAGGAGTCTCCTGAGAACAGTCCTGCATGTGGAGGACTCTGCAAAGCTGGAATGCCCTCACTCACTCAAAGCTCACAGATTAAAAGAGGAAAACGCCAATTCAGGTGCACTTTGGCCTCTTGCTATACACACGTAAGCCACTAAAAAAAAAAAAAACACGTAAACATTTCAGAAATATTCCACAGAGAAAACAACTGTGGTTATTACCCATGCCCATCCTCTCCAGGACACAGAGCAGAGCAGCCCAGCCCAGAGAACACAGCAGCCCGTCCTCCCTCCCTGCTCTCGCTCGTGTGCAAGACGCCCCGTACGCCAAATTACAGGGTTAGCTTTGTTGGAGCAATCGAGCATCCAAATCGCTGAGTGCTCTTTACGCCTGTTCGGAAACGTTAATGCCTCGCACAGAGGGAGACAGGACAATCTCCTGCTCGTAACCAAACCTCACCCAAGTAAGAGTCAGTGCAGCTACGGGAGGATGGCAGGATGGGAGGGCTGGGCAATGGGGGCAGAGGCAGAATGCGGGACTCGAGGCATCTCCTGGAATTCTCACTCTTGGCACCACCGCAGTGGGAAGTTTTGCCCAGGGAAGCTGTGACCGCCCCAGCCCCGGAATAACCCCGCTGCCGAGGTAACCCCCTCCGGGGGACCGTGGAGCGCAGCTCGGGGTGCCCGAAGGGGCTGAGGGGCCCCGGCCCCGCCACGGCCCGGGCCCATCCCCGCACACGCCGCGCCACGTGCGGCCACTCTGGCAGCGCCCGGGCCGCCCCCGCCGGCTACCCCCCCGCCCGCCCGGCCCAGGCCGCGGTGCCCGACCCTCCCCCGGGTCTCCTGCACCTTCCTCCGCGTCGTCCTCGGGGTCGCGCAGGGCGGGCCGGGGGTCGAGCAGCTCCCGCAGCTGCTCCGCCAAGGGCGCCGCCATCTTGGAGGGGGCGTGGGGCGAGCAGGGGAGGCGGGGCCTGAGGGAGGGGCGGGGCCGGGGCGGGGCCAAGGCTGGGGCTGTGGCCCGCTGGGTCCTATCGCCCACCCGCTGGGTCCTATCGCCCACCCGCCCGGGGACACGGGGGGGATCCCACGGGGTCCCAGCCAGGACGTATCGGGGGGTCCCGCGGGGTCACAACCGGGAGCAGTCGAAGGTTCCCGCAGGGTCCAGGTCCGGAGAGACCGGGGGGTCCCGCACGGTCCCAAGCGGGAGCGATCGGGGGGACCACCAGGGTCCCGATCGGGAGCCATCGCGGGGGTCTCGTCGAGTCCCACGGGGAGCGATGGCGGGTCCCGTAGGGTCCCGGCCCAAAGAGATCGGGGGCCGGGTCCGATCGCCCATCGGCCGCGAGGGATCGCAGGGTCCCCCCGGATTCCATTCGGGCCCAGCGGGTCCTGGGACCTCGCGAGTGTCCCCTCTGTTGCCTGGCAGAGTCCGGGCTGGGGGGCACGGAGGACACGGCCAGGGGCAATAGTGATAAATACCCCCCCAGAGCCTCCCTGAGCCCCCCTACCCACTGCCTCGGTTCCCCCATCAGTAATGGGGGGAATAGTGGTAATTGTGTACATCGGGAGGGGAAGAGGGGTCTTCGAGTAGCAGGATAAAGGTGGCACAATAGCAAAATCCTGTTAAATAATGCAAAATGTGACTATTATTGCTTTAAGTCAACATTGTGCTTTTTTAGCCCCAGCTAAAACCTGCGTTAGTTCTTCTCTTGTCCTGTATGTTAAGTATTTTTGGCCTCTGCTAAAGCCAGGGTCCCTTCTGCAGCAGCCAGAGCCAAAATCTGGGTTCTCTGGGCAGCTCTAGTCCTTGCACACAGATGGATCCTTACATCAGATTTACACCAGAGTTACACCAGGGTTACACAAACCATGGTGAATCCAGTAATTTTGGCTCCTGGGGACAAACTCTGGCCTAGGAGCAGCAGCCAAGCAATGCAGAAGTGACCTGTGGGGAGTGTTAACAAGGACAGGTTCTCCTGGAGTTGCCTGCTGACAGCATCTCACGGCCACTTTCTGTACTAAGGTGTCCCCAAAACACAAGGAATTGCCTGGAACTGGGGAATGGCAATAGAGGTCGGCACGTAATTTGTTACAAGGGAGCAGGGACCCAGAATCAGCATCTCAAATCCGGGTTGCAGATGTAGATCTGAACTTTAGACCCCACAGTGAGCGGCTTCAAGGGGTCAGCCTGGGCTCTGGGGTTTGGCCTTTCCACAACCAGTGCTGGGATTTCACCTGCAAAGGACCAGCAGCCACCTGGGCAGGCTGATGCTCATCCCCTTCTGGTCAACACGAGACTCTTCCCTGCTCCTTATCTTCCTTTCAAGGCTCTAAAAATGAGTACAGAGGTGTTCTGGGCTGAGGAGAGGCTCGGGCAGAGCGGGATGCTGGGATGCCGCTGGATCCCATCCCGCAGCTCGGCTCATGCGGGCGCTTCTCCTACAGAGGGCAGAGGAATATCAGCAATTCCCATCGCCTCCAGCCTGGGCTCCCACCAGCTCCGGGGAAACCTGGGAGGGAAACGGCTGGAAAAACCCCAACACCTTCCCCCCTCTCAGCCCCCTGGGACCCTCCCTGTGAATTCCGGAGATTTTGGGTACCAGTGTTGCAGCTCAAGTGATGTAAGAGCAACATTTACTGAAAACACGAAATTTCATAGCAAAGCAAAACCAAAAGCAAAACCAACCTTGAAACACTCAACAGCATAAAAATCCCACTTGGTTGTGTAGTTTGTGTTTATTTTTACCTTGCCACCATGGATGGCTCTAATGCTCTGCATAACCCAGGGTGTGGGGCTGCTGCCGCTCCAGCAACGAGAAATTAGGCACTGAGTTTTATTTATTTGTTTATTAAGACATGGTTCTATCAAACAGGAAACTTATAAACCAGGAGATATGCACAGTGTGTCTTCCCTGGCTTTGCTTCTAGGTTTTCTTTTTTTTTTTTTTTTTTTCCTCCCTTTGAGTTTGTCTGTACTTTGTTTCCAGATGCCATCATAAACAAAGGGAGGAGCCTGGAGAAATAAATCCATGGAAAATTAAGTAGCAGGAACAAGTGCTTACCTGTGCAGTTACTTAGGAGTAACTAACCACTCACACAGCCAAAGAACTAGCGCCAAGACTCCCCTGCATAATTGCATTTTCAAACCTCTGCACTCTCAGAGTGAAAAAGGGATGTTCTCTACCCTCACAAATAATGAATAGCCCTGTTAATGAAGGGAGAGAGGCTTTTAGTGATGGTTAAATAAAACACAGCCAATAGAATTAATAAAAAATACACAGCGAGTTGCATTGGTCCCTTGGAGTAAAAAATGAGCTTCCTGCAGTCACAGCGTTCTGGCCACTCGGGCCGGCGAGATCAGGATTTCACCCACTGAGACTGATGGGACAATTGGTCCGAATAAATCCCCCACCCAGCAGTGCATTAAAATCCACGTGGGGACAGCTGCAAACTCGAGGGGTCCTGGCAGAGCTCACAGACCTGCTTCCTTTTCCCTCCTGTGTCTGTCAGTTGTATCCACGGAAAACAAAAGGCGCGATCAGACGTGCGTGGGGGGAACCCCCACGTGCCGGGACGTGCCTGGGTTACCCCCAGCTCCACTCCCAACAGCCACGTTAATTCACAGTTCCTGGTAAGGACACCCAGTCAACTGCAAAGCCACATCAAACAGAGAAACGCAGCCCGGGAAAGTCGCGGATTGTTCAGATGTTTCACCCACAGAGTCGCCTTCTCCGCTGTTTATTCTCCCCCTTCTGCCTTTCGCTTAGCAGGGTAATTAAATCAGGCTCTCAGGCTGGGTTTTAATTTCTGGCTCACATGCCCTCAAACCACGCTGCCGTGCCTGGGACTCGTAATCGTGCGGGGGGAATATTTGTACAAAAAATATATCAATACGTTTTAATTTAGGACGCTCGTGAAAGCCTTTTTATGCCTCACAGTCGGTTCCGTAAAACCCTCGGCCTGTTTATAAACTCTAAGCAGGAGCATCAGCCTCACTGGCATCATTCCTTTGGCATTTTTTTCCCTCTTAATTTTGCTTTTTATTTACACGCTTGTTCGCTAAAATGGAAATAACACCCTAAACACGGAGCAGATAAAGAAAAATGAACCCTGAACGGTCCGTGCTACGAAAAGGAGTTTTAATTTCTCCCACTCAGAGCCTTTTGCTGCCACATTTCCGTGGAGCTTTTGGGGAACTGTCAGATTAGGTGGAATCTTTGGCAGGGAAGGGCTGTGTCATCCTCCCGTGCCTGTATAATTACAGGTTACAAACACCAATCCATCCTCCAGAAATACGTAAATAAAGGGCCGTGTTTGTTGGGGAAGTGGAGCCACTGAGGCACCACCAGCGAGGGACTCACCCCGGGTGAGGGGCAGGGTGGGAGCTGGGGGGCTGCAGACCCCCATCTGTGACGGGATTTCCAGTGAGATCCATGGGAATCACCCGCCCAGGAGTCACTTTGGCTGGAAAATGTCATTTTCCAAACTGGCCTTTCTCATTTCACTCGCTCCAGTTCGTTTAAAATTTTCTTTTTTTTTTTTTTTTTTTTTTTTTTAATCAGAAACACAATTTATCAGCCAAAAAAAAAAAAAATAAAAAAAAGAAGAAAAATCAGAAAAGAGCGCACGCAAACCCACCGCTAAAACAAATTACATAACAGGAAATTTAGATTATGTACATGAAAAACCTCTCCTTATAAATATTTATTACTATTTTTCTTCTGTCTTTTTATTTACTTGAGTACTTCTGATATTTCTAACCCATCACTCATTCAAAATCCACAATTGTTTTAAAGATTTTATCAACTCTTAATGATTCTTACATAGAAAAATAGAAGGAGTGGAGTGTATCTGAAGAGATCCACAGCCTAGAGATGCTTCCAGCAGATAAGAAATTTAAAGGCCACCCAAAGTCAATTTAAAAACTAGATGAAAACTGGTTTTAGACGGAGCAAAAAAAATCTGATTTTCAGCAAGGAAGAACCTCCCCGTGCAAACCCCACATGTGCTCTGACACAGCGGCACACAGATGTTCTGGGGACGCTGAGCACAAGCAAAGCGGGCAAGGCAGCACCTCCTGTGGGCTTCACCCCCCAAAATTCACCACAGCCCCTTGGAGTTCCTCTCACTCCAGCTCTGCCAAAGCCAGAGGGGGATTTCGCAGCCCAGGTTTGTAGCCTGTGCTGGGTGATGGTTCTCACGCCAGACCTGCCCTGCAAACTTGGGCTCCTCGGCGAGCACAGCCCACGATTGCATTCCCAACCACGTGAGGTCCCAGCAGCCCCTGTGAAGGGGCAGATTCTGCAGGAAGTAGTAAAGCTTGTAGCAAAACCAAGCGGGAAAAATATCCCTAATTCCCACAGCTGCCAAAATCACACTCTGGACACTGCACCGAACACCACCAAAGCAGAGCTGCTGCTGAATTTGATGGCAGTCTATAACACAAGGTGGAGAAGAACCCAATCGTGCCTCTTCTCCCAGGAATGCAGAAGGCCAGAGGATGCTCCAAGAACCACGAGATGCCAATAAAACCAACAATCTGCATCCACCCAGTGATCCCACACGCTGGCCGAAGAACATTGCAGGGACACCAGTCCCAGGAGCTCCCCACCAGGGCAGTCCCAGCAACCCCAAGGGCACAGACTGAGAAATCTGGAGGCCACATCACTGTAAGGCTGCATTTACTCTTCAATTTCTGCACTGAAATTCTGCTCTTAATGAATGAAAAACTCCCAAGGCATCATCCACTTCCCAAGCACCATCCCATATTTTGTAGCTAGACCACCACAAATACTATTGACAAAGAAACAAAGATGGCAATCCCAGAAGGATTTATAATCAAAATATGTTTTAATGGTCCCATCAGTTTCATTTATAACTTCATGGGTGTCTTGTTGGCATGAGGAATGCTGAGTGCCCCAGTGCCATGGCAGACACAAAGAAAAGACCTTCCACTCCAGCATCACATTTCCCTGTTCCCAGCTCACCAGGCTATAAGGATATGTATCAATTGTTTCATCTTAATAGAGATGAATTTATCTACCGGGGTGGTAACAGAAAAGGAGATTGCAAATGCGTAAATTTCATATTTTAAGAACATGCAAAGCTGAAAGACAACACACTTGTTCAAGGAAAAAAATCCAGACTATGGTTCCTTTTGCCATTCTTAGAGGACACTGCAATATCCACCACTACTTGGGTGGCAAAAGTATGTAGATTACCACTGACATTTTAAAATTATATTTATTTATCAGTTTGTGTCATGTTGCCCATCGCTCAGCGTCTGGGGACACATATTAAAATTATATGTATATATATATATATTTATGTATATACTTCATTCATCTACAAATCACAGTTTAAGTACATTTTTCCTCCTGGGATACAGATCTTCCCAAATCCCATGGAATCCCCAAGCAAATGTCTGAGTGAGCAGATCCCAGCAGGGCCTGGAATGGGCAGAGGGGAGCATTGGTGGGGGCAGCGCGGGACACTTTGGGGCCAAAAGCAGCTGTTTGGCTGCTGCAAATTCCCAGCCTTTTATAGACACTTCTATTAACCCCCCAAAATCTTCACACAGATTAGCTCAGTATGGGTGATACTCACAACACGTTCCTCGAACCGCTCTCCCAGTGACGGGTCCGTGTCTGCCACGGGGGTTTGCCCAAGTCGTCAGCCTGGTTTGTTCACAGCCCGCGTTCCCTGCTCAGCCCACAGGTCCATCCCGGCCCTGTGGGGGTGTGCCATCCCCTCTGCTGGGGCACGGCAACAAGGGCACGGCAAACCAGCAGCAGTGGAGGGAGAAAAGATCAGAAGAGAGCAGTTACTTCAGACAAGCGCTCGTGGCGTTAACGCTGCACGCGCGGAGAGCGGCACCTCCACCTTCCTGCGGGAAAGAACGACTGTGCACATGGAGAACCCACCCCAGCAGCAGCAGCTCCTCATGCAGAACCCATCCCAGCAGCAGCAGCTCCTCACGGAGAACCCACCCCAGCAGCAGCAGCAGCTCCTGGAGGCCCTTCTCCCCCAGACCTCCATTCACCACGGAACGCCCGCCCCGCACGGAGTCAATGGAAACGCTCTTGTAAACAAGGACTTACAAGAACCCAACGTGACAATGCTTTCAAAAGGAGTTTTGACTGTGCAATTGTTGCTGGATTAGGGTCTTCAGAAGCACCGAGCTTGCACCGAGGAGCACAGGATTCGAATCTGCCAAGGGCCGGGGCCTCCGGAGCGGAGCCCCGGGAGCACCGAGGGACAGGCACGGGAAAGGCTCCTGCGCTGCCCCCAAACTGCCAAAGCCCCTCGGGAAGGGATGAGAGCACTGACAAAAGGACAGGCTCTCCTCCTTCCCTTTTAGAGCCACTGACCTAAACTGAACCGCATCACAGCACTGCCAAAATAAAAACTGCGCAAGGACCTTGTTACCAAATGAAGAAAATAAAATAACAACTCCCCCCTCCCCCCCAATCACTCGGCAGACGTGTTTTCTACAAACCAAGCCCATCTGGCGAAATTCTAATTTAAAATAATTGATTCAACAATAAACCAGCAGCCTGGACCAGAAGCACAAACAGCAGTATTTGTCTTGCCCAGATAAGTAGAAGTTTGGAATAAATAAATCACCCATTCCTTCGCTTATATAAATGCAAACCAGAGCAACAAAACACGGCAACAGTACAAAAGACAAATAAATGAGTTAGACATGGAGCCCAGGAGTTTAAGAAGTCTCCCCTGTATTTAATAAAGCATGAATTATTTTTTTTTTAGAAACACTAACAGATCCCTTGCAGATAGTTTTTATCTTTATACTATTATTATATAAGACATTTTGTGTTTAAAGTGAACTATTGCTTCGTCTAGTTGGCCCCTCTGCTGGGCATAGAAATTAGGTAGTGAACAAAATCAAAAGTCACCATTGAATATTACAAACATACAACTTTAAAGCATTTTGAGGTTGTGGGTTTCTTCCCCCCCTTCCCCCCCCGCCCAGTCCAAAGAGATAAATAATGGAATCACTGGGAACGTAGAAATCTGGGGTTTAGCATCAAATTCCGTGTCTACATGAAATAAAAAAGAAGCCTGAGCCACGGTTAGTTGAGAGACGAAGGAAAAGATGCAATTACAGATCATCCCATTCCATCAGCTCAGCAGGTGGAAAACATTTAAAACCAGCGACTTCTCAGAACCGAACCTGATTCTTTGTCTCTAACACACGTCAAAGTCCTCCTGGAACAAGTGAGACTTTTGCTTTTGGAGAAATGAGTATTTAGGATTCTGCAATGATTTCTAATTAAAACATGAAATCTGGCATTTCACAAGGCTCCAGAATTTTTTTGTTTCATTTTTCTCCGAGAAAATGAGTCTGTATCTAGTGCAAAGCAAAATATTCTCCCCCTCTGCCCTTTGGAGAACTTCAGAAAGACCAAACGCTGTCAAACAATTGACTTTGTCTCACCTCTTTAAAAAAAAAAAAAAAAAAGGATTAAAATTACATTCAGGACATTGAGGTTACGCTGTGTTCAAACCATCCAATTAGGAAAAAAAAAACAAACCAAAAAACACCAAAATTATCTTTGGAGAATTAACTAAAACCAGATCGATTATAAACCATATCTTTGCAAGCATTTTACATTTACAACACATTTTTGTTTATGCATAAAAGAAGCATTTGGAATGTTTTCTCTTAGCATCGACCACGAATAACGAAAGATATTTAATAATTTGATTAGTTTCCAATTTTAAAATTCAAAGTACAGCGTAACAGGGTATTTGGACTTCAACAACTGAGCCTGGAGATGGAAAGAAAGGCTGGAGCTGCCTCTGGCCGCTCCCTGCATCGACACCAGGGCTTAGACTTCTACCAAAGCAAAAGAGCTCTACAGGACTATCAGCAGAGTGGATCATTCTCTCTCAGGGCTATTTTACTCAAGAGAATCAATTTCAAAAAAAATTGCTTAAAACATCGAATGAAACACAAGTTATCTAAACATCAGATTTTCTAATTTTATTAAAAACGCACAAATTTTATCCAACATGTTTTCTTTCATACAGTGAATGGTCTAATATGCACTGGAGGTCACACAAGCTTAGGTTTATTAGAACAATAAAAGACATATGAGAAATTTAATATATAAAGAAAAAAGTAGCAGCTGTTGACTGCATATTTGACCATAAAATTTAAATATTTTGGACTTTTATTTTAAAGACACAAAAATAAAACCTGTGTGGGTCTATATAAGTCATATTAACAATTCCATGAATGTTCAACAGGACTAAAAATTAGCAAAGATGTTTGTTTGTCTTTTTTTTTTTTTCTTTTTAACCTTGTAACACTTTTTAAACACCTTCTCGGGTTGCTGGTGCAAAGCACCTTACAGTATTTGTGCTATATATTTACTTTATTTGGCAACTGTCTGGGTTTTGTGGGTTTTTTTTTTCTTTGCCTTCTGTAAACAACACCTTTTACAAACTAGCACAGTGAACCACAAGCCCTGCAATCTGTTAGAACATCTACAGAAAAGAAAATGAACTATTTTGGTTGGTTGCTCAAAATCTTTTGCTTTTGAACAAGAGGTTTTTCTAAAACAGGATTTATTAGTAAAACATTGAGCTCCTGAATTTAACATTAGACGTAAACAGTTGACTGTTTTTAGTTCAATAGAGTCTTTTTGTTTAGCTTTTCTCTCTCTGTGAAGGTAGAATACTTTTTTGTTTGTTTGTTTGTTTTTTCAAGTCATTTTCGTTAGAGGTCTGGGTGGTGACCTTTGCTATGATGAGGAGGTTTTGTACGTGTAGCTTTGTGAAGGTAGAAGAGTTGGTGCTGAGGGCTTAACATTTAGTATTTGCTATTTTTGGAAAAAAAAAAAAAAAAAAAAAAAAAAAAAAGAAACCAAACCAAACCAAACCAGCAAAGAAAAACAAAAGAAAAGAAAAAAGTTGTCCCACCTGATCGTCAGCAGGCTGAAATGGCTGAAGCTAAAAAGAGTTTCTTGCTGTCGAACTTTCTGAGAGACAAAAATGAACAAACAGATTCATAATGCCAGAACCATCCTTAACCGGGAACGCTAGAGAGTTCTTGAAGCTTTTTTTCCCCCTTTTCTTTGACCTTTCCTTCATTCAATTATCAATTCCTTTTTTTGTTTGTTTGTTTTGTTTTGTTTTTTTAAACGAGAAGTTTCTAAGGATTGTGGCTCTTAGGATGACATCCAACAGGGTAATCAAACTTACGCCATCCTACGGTATGGCAGCACTTTTACTGTACAGCTTTCCCCAGTTTCTTTGTCAATGGTACAAAAAAAGTCCCCTCGCTTGTCTGATACAACCATAACATGGAGATTGTCCTGGTCTAGAGCAAAGCTTGCCTTGGAGCGATTGGATTCAGTTCGTTCCCAAGGTAATATTGTCTTAGGGCGGGAGAGATGTTATATTAATTCATTTCTGTACACCATAACAATAAGCAGACTAGATGATCATCACTTACTTAGACCCAGTTTGTTTTAAAGCTACCACACAGCTGCTTCGTTCATTTCTGGTGGGTGGGACAAGTGATTGCCGTAGTTAGCACCACCGTTGACGGATATCGATGAAAAGGGGGGGCTGGGGCCAAAAACTTCTGCGGACATGGAGTGCAAGGACCCGGGCAGGTTGGGTTCGGGGCTGGGCGAGTCTCCCGGGGGGTGCGACATGATGTCAGTGAAGCGCTGAGCCTCACTGGAGGGGTGATGTCCGGGCAGGGGGTGGTCCATGGCCCCCAGCGGGGTGCCCGACGGCCCCGAGGAGGGCACGAAGGGGAGATCCACGGGGGTCTGCGCTTGAGACGAAGGCGGTCCTTGCGGGAAGAAATCGTAATTGCTTCCAGGGCCGTAATACTCGCTCTGATAATCTGGCGGACAAGGAGAGACAGAGGGAAGGTAACAGGAGGGCACCCGAGTGGGAACGACGCGGGAGCGCTGCCACGGCCGCGCGGCTGGGGGGCTCGGGGGTCTCACCCGCGAACCCGAGGGGAAAACGTGTTGCCGGGCTGGCCGGGCTCCGGCAGCCCTGGGACCCCCTTCCCGCAGAGCAGCGGAGGCACCGACAGGAGCCGGCACCCCGAAAAAATCGGGGCATCGCAGCGCCGCGATGGCCACCCCCAGGAGCGGGAAATCCCGCGGCGGGGAGGGGGGGGAAACCGGGAGGGACGGCCCCAGGACAGCGGGACGGCCCCAGGGCTGCGGGGCAGCGCTGCCGGGAGCCGAGCCAGGAGCCCGGCGTGTCCGCGCGGTGTCCCCGCGGGTGTCCGCGCATCCCGGCGCGGGGTGTCCGCGGGCGCACGGGGCGAGGGGCCGCGGGGGGAGCGCGTTACCCACCTCCGTAGAAGGAGAAGGGCCCGTTGGGGATGAGCTCCCCGGGCTCCAGCCGGTCCACCAGCGGCCGCATCCTGCGCGGGCTGCGGAAGAAGGCGTGTCGCCGGGCGCCCAGCGCGCTCAGCTGCTTCATCCGCCGCTCCTTGGAGCGCCGGTTCTGGAACCAGACCTGGGCGGGTGGCGGGAGAGGCGCCGGTCACGGGAGCCGCGGAGTCGGGGGTCCCGCTCACGCCGCCGCCCCGCGCCCCCGTTCCCCCTCATTCCTATTCTCATCCCCATCCCCGGGACGCGCTTTTCCCCTTTCCCGGTCTCTTTTTGCCGGTGCTCTCAGAGCTCGGCTCCTTCTCGTTCCAAACGGGGCCGAACCCACGGGTGACGGTGGCCCTGCTCCCCGCCGTCTGCAGGTCAAGAATGATTGAGTTAATTCTTATTACCCTGACAAGATTACTGCTAATTACCCTCACACTGAGCCTCTCCAATCTAACCTCATCTTTAATGGTCCTTTAACCCCCCATTACCCCAGCGCTGCGGGTTTATAAACCTTTTAATAATTCCAGCGCATTGTCATTCTTATTTACCCATTAACCCCTCACATTTCTGGTTATTAATTTCGAAACTACTTTCAGCTTCTTCAGGACTTTTGAGAATAAACCCGCGGCTCCGTCCCTGCCGACGGGCCGGGAAGCACCGGGAAGGTGCCGGGCCGCCTCGGTAACAACGATTTAAAAGGTCGGTGGGGCTTTCTCCGGCCCCGCCGTGCGGGGGGTGCCGGGCACGGGCCATTCCTCTCCCTTGCATCCCCAGACTGGCGTTCCCGCATCCCCCGGAGCCGCGCCCGGGGCCCGCAGGCGGCGGTACCTGGATGACCCGCATGTTGAGGCCAGTCTCCTGTGCCAGCTGCTCCCTGATGTGCCGGGTGGGTTTTGGGGTGGCCGCGAAGGCGGCTTTCAGAGTCTCTAGCTGTTTGGCTTTGATGGTGGTGCGAGGTCCCCGCCGCTTGGCCCCCAGGTTCTGGTCGTCGTTTTCGTTGCTGCCCGTCTCCTTGTCGGACACGTTGGCGCTTTCCGAGTCCTTGGCGTCGTCCTGGGAGGGGTCTTGAGAGTCGGGGGACAGGCTGGGGTCACTGCCGGTGGTGGCTGGGGGAGAGCAAACCGGGTCACAGTCAGCCGGGGGGAAATACACACCGTGAGGGACAGGCCGTGGTACGACAGGGGAGAGGAGAGGAGAGAAGGGAGAGGAGAAAGGGAGAAGAAAAATAAAGAAGAGACAATGGAGAGGAGAAAGAAGTGAAACGAAAGGAAAGAGAGAGGAGAGAGGACAGGAGAAAGAAGGGAGAGAAGAAGAGAGAAAAGAAGGGGAAAAGGAAAGAAAAAGTAAGCAGTAAAAAAGGGAAAGAAGAAGGAAGGATAAAGAAGAAAGGAAGGAGAAAGAAGAGGAGAAAGGAAAGAAGAGAAGAAGGGAGAAGAGCATCTCATCCCAAGGAGCAGCCGGGGCTGAGCGCATCCCCGCCTGCATCGCCCTGGCTGTGTTCCCTCACCTGAATGCAGACTGTTTTCTTTGGCAGTATTGCTGTTATTTAGGTAATCTTCTTTGCAGACAAACTTGTTCTCGTCTATGATGTAGAGCTCCTCGCCGGTGGAGAGTTGCTTGTTACACATCATACACGTAAAACAGTTCAAGTGGAACACTTTGCTCCGCGCCCTGCGGACCAGGTCGCTGGGGGAGATGCCCTGGGCACAGCCCGCGCACTTGGTCCCGAAACACCTGCAGAGAGAGGCCGGGCAGCGGGTCAGCAGCGCCCGCCGAGCCGCGGGGCCCCCGCGCCCCTCACCGCGGCCTCCGCTCGCCCCGCTTGGCCGTGCAAAAACGGAACTAAACAAAACACGGCGTCCCCGCAAAGCGCTCTGTCTCCCTAACGAGCAAATTCTTGATACCGTGTTTTTTAAAAATAAAAATCAAACGTGGCCGCGGGGCTGCGGGATTGATGGACCCTGGGGCTGCGCTGCCCGGGGTGTCCCCTGCGTCCCGACACCGCATTAACGACGCTCTAATAAACACCACGCAGAAATTCCATCCGTTCTGAACGGCCCGGTCGGTCGGAGGAGCCGCCGGTGCGGGCAAGGCCAGCGCGGGGAGAGGGAGGGACAGCGGGGCCCATCCCCGCGGAGGAGCGGCGGGCTCGGAGCGGTGCCGGTCCCCGTGCCCAGGAAGAGGCGGCTGCGGGGATCGGGCCGCGCGTTGTGCGGGTGTGCAGTGGGGGCTCGGCGGTCCTTGCCCTTCTCGCCGGTGCGCGGCGGCGGGGCCCAGCCGGGCAGCGGCACCGGGATGAGCGGGAGAAGCGGCGGCGAGAGAGCGGCGGTACCCGCTGCCCTCTCCATCCATCCGGTGGGGAAGGGTCGCTGCCCTCCGGGGCAGCCTGGTTTCGTTTGGACATGAGGCGATGGGCCCGCGAAGCGCCCGTACTGGGCCTTCCCCGGCGGCACCGGGCCCGGGGGGACAACTCGGGGCCCCGGCCCCGGGCAGCGCCACGCTCACGGCCGCGGAAAGCCCCGGCGGGGTCACCCCCGCTCCCAGCACCGGGCCTGGGACGGCCCCTGCACACCCCCCGCCACGGGCCCGCACCGGCCCCGCACCGCTCCGCCGGTCGATAGTTCGGGAGCAACTTTGGAGAACTCGAGATCGGCCTGTCACCGACATGCAGGGCCCGACGGGCCCATGCCCGGGTCCGACCCCAGCCGGGGAGAAATAACAGCGGCTCGAGATGTTCGCGTGTCACCGGGAGGGAAGAGGCGCTTGTGGGTTCCGCTGACAAAGGGGGGGAAACAGCAGAAATAAAGGGGAAAAGAAATGGAGATGAAAAACGGATGGAGAGGAGCGGCGGGGCCGGTACTTACCGAAAGAAGTCGTTTTTGCAGTAAAGCTTGCCTTCTCGCGAAAAGCATTTCTCTGTCAAATTGCATTTACATTCACAGCACTGAACACACTTCACATGCCAAGCCCTGTCCAGTACATTCAACAAAAACCGGTCCAAGATCGGCCTTTTGCAGCCTGCACAGTGAACCATTGTCTTTGGTTAGTTCTGAGGGGGGCAGCGGTTTCCCAGGTGTCAAGAAAAAAAAAAATTAAAACAACAATTTTTTTTTTTTCAAAAAGATGACAACACCGGCCAAGGTTTGTTTTTTGTTTTGTTTGGGGTTTTTTCTCTCTTTCTCTCTCCTTTTTTTTTTTTTTTTTTTTTTTTTTTTTTCCTGTGTGTGTGTGTTTGTTTTAAAAGCCTTGGAGAAGTGAAGGAGGAAAGAATAAAGAGAAGAAGAAGAAATATCTTCGTTCGAGTGTCCTAGGAGGGGTACACAGGAGAACCCCCCACTGCCCAGCGCTTCGACACAGTCGCAGGATCCCGGTCGCTATCAACCACACGGATAATAATAATAATAATAAGAGTAACAATAAAACAATAACAGCTATAAAGATCGGTGTTCAGAAAAAATAAAAATTCAAAAATTCAAAACAAAATCGCCAAAAAGCGAGCGTGATGAGTTTTTTCTCGGATCTGAGGTAGAGCAGTCAGGAGTCAAAGTGCTTTTCCCAAAGAGAAATCAAAGGAGGAAAAAATATAATAACAATAATAATAATAATATAATAATAATAATAATAATAATAAATAACGAGCCGGGACATGGAGAGGCGGCGGCGGTCAGACGGGCTGTGGCTGCTGCCGCGGCGACATCGCCCTGACGCGGGGTTGGGGACACGCGGGGACGGGGACACGCTCCGCCGCTCGCTCTCGCTTCTCTCCCTCTCCCTCGACGTCTCGGCGGCACCGTCCGTCTGTCAGTCCGTCCGTCAGTCAGTCCGTCCGTCCACCAGTCGGTCCTACCTACCCCCGCGCATCGCTACCCGCGGCGGCCGCCCGTGTCCCCGCCGAGCCGGCGCGGCGTGGCATGGCCCGGGCGGTGCGGGTGTCGGTGCGGAGGGCCCGGGGCGGGCGGGCCGGGCCGGGCGGAGGGCGCGGGGCAGAGGGGCGGCCCCGCCGTCCGGCCGCGCTGGGGGCTCTGCTCATGGTCCCGGCGCCGCCGCCGCCGCAGCCTTATGGACCGCGCGCGCACGTCACGGCCCGGCCCGGCCAATCGCGGCCGCCGCCGCCGCCCCCCCGCGCCCGCCGCGCCCGCGCCGGACGGGGCGTCCGCGCCCCTTTATAGGAGCCGCCGGGGCGCCGCCGCCGCCTCCGCCCGCGCCGGCCCGCCGGCCGGCCGGCACACCGACAGGCACACCGACCGACCGGCACACCGACCGACCGACCGACAGACACACCGACGGCCCCCGAAGCCCGGTGGAAGCGGTAGGTTTGTGTCGGTGCGCGGACGAGCGGACGGTGGGTGCGAGGAGACGGGGCGGCTCGATGGCGTCCGGCACCCCCCGCACAGGGTCACGGCGCGGTCTGCAATAGGAGCGGCTCGCTGGCGAGCGGCGGCGGCGGAGGCGAACGAGGTCCCGTTTTAGCGGGGGGTTCCCCCTTCGCGCACGGCGCGGCCCGAGGGCGCGGGGGGCTCCCGCGCTGCGTGGAGCTGAGGAGAACCCGCCTGTCCCGGGAGGAGCGCTGCGGTGGGGCCGAGGCCGGGCCCCGCGCCGGTGGGGAGGGGGCGGCGGGCCCGGGGCCCCCCGGCCTCCGAGGGCAGAGCGAAGGCGCCGGTCATTATAGCGATGGTTCCGTTACCGGCGCACGCAGTGCCTGTCCCGGGACGAGGAGCACCGGCCACTGGGATAGACATTTTTTGGGGGGGGATAAATAAAGATTAATTCGCTTTTACCTTCCAGGGGCCGGTCGGTACCGGGGCGGTGTGGAGGGACGAGGTTTCTCTTTCCTTTGCGCTTTCCTGCCCGGCGGGAACCACCGCTCCGGGGAGGTGTCACTGCCCGGCCCCGGGCCCTGCCAGCCCCGGAGCCCGCCCCGCACCGTCCCCTCGGGCCGGCTGAGACGCCGCCGCCGGGGAATTAGGAAGGGAACGGCACATTGAACGGCCCCGGCGTGCCCGGGGTTACACACACGGCCAGGAACCGGGGCTGAGCGCGGGGGTCGGCGGAGGCCCGTCCCGGAGCATCCCCCGCCTGTACCCACCGACCGCGCTCTCTTTCACATCTGTTTTCCTCGTCCTTGAGGAAAAGAAAAAAGCGAGGGAGGGAGAAATCGGAAGATAAAAAGGAAAAGGAAGGCAGGAAGCCCGCTCCGCGCCCTGCCCGTTGCTCCGCGCGGGGGTCAGCCGGGACCGGCGGGGATGAGGAGCCTGCCCGGGCCGAGACATCGCCTCGGAGCTCCTGCGGGTGTTTAAAAGCCCAGGGGCCGCATCCTCGATATCGCCTTTCCCCCCCTCGCCGTTCCCCCCTGTGCGGCCATCCCCGCCCCGTCGGGGCGCGCACCGGGCGCGCAGGGCTCCCCCCGCCCAGCTGTTGGGTCGCTTCGCCGCCGCTCTCGGGGATCAATAGAGCCCTGGGCCCCCCCCCGCCCGGTGCCCCCGCACATGGACCGCTTCTCATGCGGAGCCGCGGGGCCGGGCTCCCGCTCCGCCGCCCGGGAAGGCGACAGCTGCGGGCAGCCGTCAGGGGAGCGCAACCCTCGGCTGCGGCCCCCGGTGACATGTGTCGGTGGGGATGAATGAGGGGAAGGAGATGAGCATCTCGTGTCCATCAAGCACCAGTTTTTCACAGCGATTTTTTTTTTTTTTCTCCTTTCCCAGGCGTTAGCGAAAGCATCTGGTTCTCCCCTGCTCCCCGGGGGGCACAGACCGCTGCTGCCCACCCCCCACCTTCCCGGGGGTCCGGGGTGCCCCCGCACCGCTGCGGTTATCGTGGGGCTCTGCCCGTCCGCCCCAACACACACACAACCCCCCAAAAAACCCCGCTCGGGAGAGGCGGCAGCGCAGACCGAGGGAGGCTGCTCCCCCTGGACGGAGGGGGCAGTGGGGTGCCCCCCATCCGCCTCACCCCCTAACGGGAACCCTGACCCAGAGCAGGCGTTTGAGAGGCGAAAGTGCCCGCGCTTTTTTCCACCAGGATCCGAAAATCAAACCCCGCCATCCCCAGGCTCCCCCGAGTCTTCTGTGCCCCCGGGACACTCGTGTCCCGACGTGGGGGCACCCACGGGAGCCCCAGAGGCGGGGGGAAATAATCCCCCAAGGCCACAGGGATGGGCGGCACAGTCCCTTCCTAGGGCCGGGCCTCTGAGTCGGGATGGATTTTTTGGTTTTCACTGCATTTCGCAATTCGCCCAGATCCGATCCCACCCTGGTCTGAGCCCCCAGCCCCTGGCAGGTCCGAACCCACCCGTACTGAGCAGGGAACCGGCCGGGATGTTCCAGAGCAACCTCGCTCGGCCTCGCTGAGGGACATTAGAAGCGTACAAATAAAAAGAAAGAGGGACATTAAAAGATGCTTCTAAAAGGGGAAAATTAAAAATTAAAAAAAAAAAAAAAAAAAAAAAAAAAAAAAAAAAAAAAAAAAAAAAAAAAAAAAAAAAAAAAAAAAAAAAAAAAAAAAAAAAAAAAAAAAAAAAAAAAAAAAAAAAAAAAAAAAAAAAAAAAAAAAAGAAAAAAAAAAAAAAAAAAAAAAAAAAAAAAAAAAAAAAAAAAAAAAAAAAAAAAAAAAAAAAAAAAAAAAAAAAAAAAAAAAAAAAAAAGTGAAAATAAAAGACTAAAACAACCAAACAAAAACCCCAAACTCAAATTCATTTTAAATCGAATACAGAAGGGGGGAAAAAAAATGTCCTTTTCAGGGGAGTTTAAATTTGCATTTTATTGGTGTCGTTCCCGTCCTTTTTAGTTAAACATCACCCTGTTTATCATCCCCCCCTTTCCCCACTGCTGCGCTGGGTAATGGGATTTCTCTCTCCTTTATGGGGTACCGGTGCCATACGAACACCAGAGCTCGCTCGCCGGGGACCACTGCGGTGCGTTGCGGGGCATCCCCGCATCCCCAGCTGCTCCCCCCCTCCAAACCAGGCAAAAACTTCCACGCGCTCGCAGACACTTTCCACCGTGTCCCTCCCCCGACAGCATTAAGTTTTCCCTCTTTCCCTATTCATTTTTCATTTGATTTCCCCCGTTCTTTTTAATCTTTCACAAGGAGCGCGCACGGGATCGGGGATGATACCGGGCTTTGAGCAACCGACAGAGCCGGTGACCGGCAGCATCCTCGACGTGGGGGGAGGCCGGGGGAGGCCCTGAGTTCCCGTTCCTACCCCTCCGCATCCCGGTGGAGCCCTGCTCGGGGTTCGGGGGTCGCTCCGAGCCGCCGCCGCGCTCCCCTCCGGGAGCTACCGGAGCGCCCCCCGCCACCCCGGGCAGCGCTACGGGGGGACAGCCCGTGGGGAAGGTGGGGGTCACATCTCTCCCCCCCCTCCCCACCACTTTCCCCCGCAGAAAGAGCGCCTCCGCCTGATTAAATATATATGCGCTTAATGCACTATCCAAATATTGAAGTTAAGATGTAATTAAGCCTGTAGAACATCCCCGCGCAATAAACCCCATGGCTGGACAGGATCCGTAGCCGGGTTTGTTTTAAAAGAGCTTGGGGAAAAAAAAAAAAAAGAAGAAGAAAAAGATCTTTAAATTATGTATTAGAGGGTCCCAGTTTATCCTGCCACACTCGGGTCGATGCTGAGGGTAAACACCGCACTGTGCCCCCCTGGCTCCGCTCGCCTTTCCCTTTTCTTTTATTTCTTTTCTATTTATTTTCCTTTTTCTTATTTATTTTCCTGCCCCCCTCCCCCGTGATTAGCCCTCCCGGGTTTCTTCCCACGTCGCTAAATGTTGTCGCTTACACTCCAAGCTCATGCATTGTTTATGGGAAATATAGTTAATAAATAATTACAAATCCGAGGTGTGCGGCTCTGCCTCTGACTGACGGGAAAGTGGCCGGGAAGGGGCCGGTGGTGGCCCGGGGGGGGGGTCCCCGAGCCCCCCGGCGTGGGGGGCTCTGGGGCGAGCCCGGCGGGAACTGCGGGTGTGCGAGAGCTGAGCGGGGTCCTTCACTGAGCGTTGTTAAAGGGCGGATAAAAGACGAATAAAAGAGAAAAGAAAGAAAAGTGAAGAGGTAGCAGGGGTGGGGGGGGGGGGGGGGCTATAAAAAAAGAGGGTGAAGCGAACCCCCGGAGGATGCACCGCTCCCGGCTCATCCATCTTCATTGTCTCCGTGTGTGCAAAAGCAACTCCAGTCTAAGGAAAAGCCACTATCAAAGCCATGGCTTTATTTTATATCCTATAGATCAGGAGGGAGGCAAAGCTTTATTTTCGCCCAGAGACAGATATTTTATTTCTCTCTTACGGTTTTATGTGTGAGAGATGTCAAAAAGGTAAAATAGATTGCTAATGCATAGGCAAAACGAAGCTGTTTTGGCATGCTCTGTGTCAGGAGGGCTCCCAGGGAGCGCGGGCTGGGGATTTAGGGCTGATGGGGGACTCGGGGGGATTCTGCTAAAACATCTCTCTCCATAAATCCAGCCGCATGGTCAGCGCGAGCGGGAGAAGGAGTTTTAAAGGGGAAGAGTTGGGGCGCGTTAGAGCGGAGCGGGGACCCCCGCGCCCCCCGGCCCCGCTGCCCCCGGGTCCGCCCCGTCCCGTCGGGGCTCCGGGGGGGTCGCAGCGGTTGTTCCCATCGCTTCTCCCGGCGGAGCTGCGGCGCTGGGGACCCCTCGGAGCCGCTGCCGGCGGCACAAAGCGCTCCCGGCTCATCCCGCCCGGCCAAGGCGAGCCCTCACCACCCCCCAAACCGCCTCCTCGATTTTTTCTCCCCCAAACAAGCACCCACCCCCCCGACATCGGTGTAAGCCCCGGAGCGGCGGCTGCCTCCCCGACCTCGGCAGCGGATCTGCACGGACCTTTTTCCAAAGTTAAAATATATCTCCCCAAGCTGCAACAATTTTCATACTTTTTGACCTCGGGGATTTACTTAGCACGTTAAGTTCAAGGCTCAGAAGCCCAGGGCTATTACTCATTTAGGCACTCCCACCACCAACACTTTTCACCACATATTTTATCATTTGACTTCCCGGCTTAAATTCATGTTATGGCAAATAATGGATGGTAATACTTTCCCCCTTCCCCATGTTAATTGTCTTGTCTGACAGCCTCCGCATTTGAAGTGATTTAAAGCAAACAAGGGTGCAGCGAGAGCAGGAGACAAACCAGCACAAAACCTCTGCGGGAGCCCTGCGGCCCCGGCTCTTCCCTCCCGGCTTGGGGGTTGGACCCAGAGCACAGCAAAGCCCCCCCTAAAGCATCTTCCAGCTCTTGCTGGGGTCACTGCCGTGCTGAGGCTGCTTCTCCCCACTGCCCTGCAGCCCCCGGTGTGATATGGGGGGGCTCGGCCCTGCCTCGAGCCCCTCTGGCTTTGCTGCCCAAAATATTGTTTCCTTGAGGTGGCTGAAGTGGGAAATCAAACCAGAGCGCTATTTGCAAATTAAAAAAAAAAAAAAACAAGGTGTAGTTGATTAGCAAATTAATTATTTCAGTACCCCCAGGATTATATTGTTTTTCTAAGTTCTGTGGGCCTGTGTAATTTACTAATTTCACAGTCGCTGAACTTCCCTGGGAGTGAGAGCCAATCTCCCCCACCTCTCTGACACGTACAGGGATCCTACGTGGAGGCAGCGGCTCCGTCGGCGGCGTTGGAGGGAAGAGGGTTCCCAGACCTTTCCCTCTGCTCCTGCCACTGACCTGCTGCCTGACCCCGGCCAAATTCTTTGTTTTTCTTTTTTTCTGAGGTGGACAGTGCCTTCCTTCCCAACAGGAGCAGCTCCTCCTGCTCAGTAAGCAGTAACCACAGAGGTTTTCCTCTGCCCAACACTGTCACTGGCTTCCTGTATCCGTATGGAGAAAGGGCTGCTGCATTACTTGTCCTTCACAAGTAGCTAGAGAGGAGAATTCACAGCCTGAAAGGGTTTTTGTCACCAGCAGAATGTCCATTTTTGGTGTCTGACACCATCATCACACAGACCGTTTGGGAAAAATAACTGATATCCAAACAAACAGGACTATGCCAAAAAAAGGCAGGGATAATATGCCTGCAGTGGTGGGAAACCAGCACTGCCCTCTGCCCACCTGCCACAGATGCAGGAGCAGAGCTTGGTTTGGGGTGATAAAAAGCATCCCCTGGACCAGGTACCACAGCACCACGAGCTTCCCTCGCCAGGTGAGACAATGAATCCAGAGCTCCTGGCTGTGTTTGTATCTGTCTGCTTAGTCCTGACTCCTGACTAACCTTCTATATATAGACTCTGTTTGGTATGTTACTATATAATATCCCATTTATATAGGTTTCTATTTTAAGGGTTCTGAGAGGCCACAGAGGTTCTGCCCAGCCTGCTCTTCCCCACTTTATTGGCCACACACAAACCGGGGCAGCTGGGCTAGTGCAGGTTGAGCCCAGCCAAGTTCCTGACTCCTGGGTGCCTCGAGCCCAGCACAAAATTTTGTCTGCCTGGGACAAGTAAGCAAGAGCCAGGTAAGAGGCAGCTGTGGTGTGGGAGCCCGTGGCTGCAAGTGCTGGGAATGTGGAGGGAAGCAAAGAGGTCACCGCACGCTCCAGGCAGGGCTCGTTAGCGCTGCACTGCTTGTGGAACCTGAGCTGCTAATCGAGCATTACCACCCCACTGGCATGGAACTGGAGCACGGCAACAAGGAGATGTGGCCAAGCACGTTGTTTTATATAAAAAATGCACATTTAACCCCCCTGTTTCCTTCCCCTTCTCTGTGAGCGATGCCCCAAGTTTGGCTGATGAGCACAGCGTGACAGCGAGGATGTGGCACTCCCAACCACAGCCCCATTACTCTGAAATGCATCAATATACTGTACTCAAGACAAAAACCCCAGATCATCTTGGCCAAGAATGTGAAATTTTACCAGTTCCAGCTATTTTTTCCAGGAGAAGCCGGGGGCTGAGCTGCATCACCATGAGGGTCCTGCCTGCCAGTGCTCTGCTGTCCCCCCTGTGCTCCAGGACAAGTACCCACAACAGGGCAGAGCCACACGCTGGCACTGCCATGGACCAGCCCTCTGTGCTCAGAAGCTCACTTTAAAAAACACATATTGTTCTAAAATAATCCTTCCTGGGCATCACTGGGCTGTTATTCCAGCCAGGCCTGTCAATCCCTGCCAGTGTTGCTGTGATGGTGAGGCAGAGCAGGAGGGCACGGGGTGGGGAAGCAGCTTCTCGAGGGTCAGCCCAAATCTCCCAGCTCCCACTTAGATGCTTCACCTCTCAGCTCCCTTTTTCACTGTGTTCCTTGGTGGGCAGGGTAAAAAACAACCTTCCAGACCCTGTGTGTGTTGCTCTCTCCAGGCCTGGACGTGTCTCCAGAACCTGGCACAGGGCACTCTGTGCACCGGGAACGCAACCCCACAGCAGCATTATCATTCCAAAGTGGCAAAAACATCACGCAGGAGGCTGCTCACCCCTGGCTTTGTTGTGCCACGGTCTGAATCAGCCCTTTTTCCTGCTGGATGCCATCAGCTGAGTGTTGATCTCCTGGCAGCTCGCTGGGAACATCCTGCACTACAACCGCTCACGTCAGCTGCTCCCAGGAACACCCACGGGGCCACAGACCCAGCCTGGCTCATCACCCCCTGGGAGTCACTCCCTGCTCCTCTCCTCACCCACAACCCTTCTTAAGTCACTGAGTTTGTCACTCTTGAGTTACTGGGGGCTGTGGGCTCCTCTCATCTCTCTCTCTATCCACAGGTGGAGGTGGATCCAGAGAGCAGAGGCCAAGGCACCCACAGACCAGCATAACCACGAAGGCGCCGGAGGCTTTCCCTTACAAACAAGTAAACCTTGTTTCAAATGCAGAGCCCCTTATTTATCTGCACTTCCTCTAGGAACAACCCCAAACCCTAGTGAACAGATTCACAAAGCCTGCCTGTGAAATGTCACCATTTTCAGTGAAGCCAAGGAGCTGCTCTGTGCTGGTGATGTCGTGTACGTATGAAAACGGAAACTTCCCGGGATGTTCAGACTTGGAAACTGTGAGTCTGCAGAATTCCCAACCAGTGTGGGTTTTTTCAGTCACTGAAATAAAATCAACATTGCTGTAATTAGTTAATATTTGTAAAGCCCCTAAGATTGCAGAATAAATGGCTGAAAGAAATTCCCCTGGTTATTAGATAAATGTGCTAATAATAACGGCGATGGCTGGTGAGGACACATCGCTCCTAATGATGTACAATTAATTTCCTTGAGGCTGTGCTAATAAACAAAACCTGCTTTTCAAATCTGGTGTGTTTATTCCATATATGCTCTCGGATCAAGTAAGTTTCTCTCCCCACAGCATGGTCTTCCTCTTCTCCCGCTCTGAAATCTCTCATTAACTCTTGCCGTGCCACGTTGTTATTACAGGACACTCACACCACCCCACTGAGCACCCCCTGATATTAAACCCTGCTGCCCTTGGATGTGGCCTGACATCCTGCTGCCAGCACAGGGACATCCCATAAGGTCACTGAACCTCTGTGATGGAGCGTTGGTGTTTGTTCTCATCCCAGCCTGGGCTTTGCAGGGAATCCCTGCACGGATCTCCAAGTTGCGGATCACCCGCGTTCTCTCCAGCCAACCTGAACACAAACCACGTTACGCCCCTGTTATCACTTCTCTTGTAAAACCAGAGAAGCTGCTCCAGAGCTCACGAAGGAAAGTGTTTCCTTTCCCTTCAGGGGTCAGCCCTCAGCTCTCACAGCAGCTCCATGCCCGTGGTGTCTGTGCACAAGGTGAGGAGCAGCGGGAAGCGGCGCCGGGCTTTGTGCCCGACGGAGCTGAGCGAAGAATCCCTGCCCACCGCTCTTCCCTCGCCTCTCTTTGCACCAAATCAATAGGGTGGGAATTCGAAACAAATCTTCTCTGCATACCTGCAGGAGATTATGTCCCTGCCCCAGGAAGCGCAGGGAGAGGTTCCCTTCCCACCTCTGACCACAGCCTGGAGGAGCAAAGGCAGGGGGCAGAGTCCTGTGGCGCTGCGGGGCCACTCCGGGTGTTTGAGGAACGGTTTAGGGCTGTGCATGCTCTGCAAAGATGATTTCCTACTGCTGCTTTTTAAAACCCCCCATTAATATTCCACAGGGCCGGCGCTTCACGCGGGAGGGAAATGCCATTTCCAAATACCGGTGCCGTTCTCATTCCCTCATTTGAATTCAAGCACTTTCAGACGCAAGACACCGGCTTGTTTCGCTTCCAAAGTGACCACGGGAAAGCTTTTCCCAGTGGCAATACTTAAAGCAAGTCACTGCACACTGACAGGGACAGTTGTGTTTGGGGTCCTGATGCCACCCAGCACACCAGGGTGGGATTTGGGGTGACCCCTGCATCGCTGCAGAGCCCTGGGCGGTGAGTGTGCACCACCTTGGCTTTCCAGAGGGAAAGCAAGTGGAGGCAGGCACCAATAAAGCATCCTGACCCTTCAGATTTTTGTGGAAATCCCTGCCCTGGAGACCCCAGGGTGATGCCAGGGCTGTGCCTGCTGCTTGCTGCCATGCCCAGACAGACACACACAACCAGGCTGCTGCTCACACCGGCTGGAATAACGCACGAGTGTCCAAAATCCTGACAGAAAGAGGAGGAAAAATGTTCGAAAAGAGCAGTTTTAGAATTTTAGGATTAACAGAAAATACCCTTTCCTTGGGCATTCCCCCCTGTGAGGCCCAGCTCATGCCAGGGAAGGGTGTGAGGCTGGGCCAGGCAGATCCACCCTGGAGCTGTCACCCCCTGGGGCTGGATCCACCTTCAGAGCCCAGGGCAAGAGGGGGGAAATCACATGTATGTGGAAAATATCTGGAGTTTTTTTATTACTACTAGAATTAGGAAATCCACATTGCTCCTAGAATCAGGAAATGCACCTTCAGAGGTATGTGCCCAACTACCTGAGGGATCTGGCCAGCTGAAGGTCTCTGGGCAGAGAAGAAATTCCAAGGTAAAGAAGAAAAATAATCTACAGTGGGAAGCCACATGAAAACCTGCTCGTCTTTCACCGCCCTGACACGTTGCTGCTTTTTTTTGTGTGTCTAAAAAAAAAAATCAACTGAACTCCTGAGTTAACGCGAAAACAAAAAAATATAGTTAAAGCAACTCTGAAATGGTCATACAACCAAAATAACTGCATTAGATGTTAAACCTTCTATCAGAGAGCTCAGCTGCCTTTTTTTTTTTTATAAATCTGCAAAATATAATTAAATTGGTGATGGTAAGAAAAAAAAAAAAACAGAGAGAAAAAAAAAAAAAGAGAGCCTGGTCCAAACCCTTATAAGGACATTTCAGCCATGCTGAGGTTCCTTTTCCATAAATGTTAAGCAGACATCTGTAAACATAATTGGAATTTACTGCACACGTGAATAACTGCATATAAATTAGCCTGTATGGTTGGGGTTTCAGGAAGGGCTGCAGGTTCCCCCCCCTTGTCGATAAGACGCCGGCACATCCCAGCTCAATTCCAAATGTCAATTTGCTACATTTTAATTTTTTTTCCCCCCCCCCTGGTTCTTGCCTTGTTACATTTATCATAAAGCCTCTATAGATGAGACATTCTGCTGAATTTCGTGCGTTCCCAGGTTTGTTTACCAGGCTGGTAGTTATTCTTTTGGAAAATGCAGAGTGGTATTGTCAGGGATTGCTCAATATTAATGACGGAGACCCGGGCATGGGAGAGAGCTGGATGAGCACAACTTCATTTCACCATTCCTCCATTTTTTTTTTTCCCACCCTGTATTTTTTCTCACTTTCCCTTTTCTTTGCCTTCTTCTTTCTTATGGGCAGGACTGTGCAAGGCATGGAGCCTTCTGTCCCTAAAGCTGCAGGGTCCCAGGGTCAGGCCCCTGTTTTTCCACTGATCAAGTCAATGATCAAGAACATTGATCCAGTTAATGGAGAAACATCCAACTTCTATGGCTCAGGATCAAGCTTTTAAGCACCTGCTTAACTTTATGCCCAGGGGCTGGAAAGTCCCAGTTAAGCCACAGTGAAATCTGTGCACCATGATGAAGGTGCCTCTTCCTCCTCATGCCCTTCTCCATCCTCCTGTCCCCACCCAGCTCCAGTGAAAAGTTGGGAATCCCATACTGGGAGCACAGGGGGAGAGCAGGAGGGGCACGGTGAGCTTGTCAAGCCTTGAGTGAGCCCAGCATGAAGAAAGGTGCCCAGATGCACATAATTCAGCTAAAACAA